>NC_043704.1:141113111-141194445 GCF_006229205.1 Suricata suricatta
TTAGCAAGGCTTTTTTTCCGATCCCACACTACTAAGTCATCAGTAAACTAGTAAATGGATTTAGCTGATACGGATTTTCTCCTTTGCGGGGCTTGCAAACCCATGCTGCCTTCAACAACTCTGTTCTTGGTCTAGGTTCATTGAGTCTGTCTTCAAAAGTGGTGAAAAGGACAAGCTTTCAAATCAGACTGCTCTGATGGGTTGGAATCCTGGCTCAGAAACTTCATAGCTATGTGTGATGTTTGAGAAATTACCCAATTTTTCAGCACATCAACTTTCAATTCTGCAAATAGAAAGGATGATGCCTAAAGATTGGAGAAAGCAAAACAAATAAAAATAGTATCGTGTCAGGAGACTGGTAGGTCTCCAGAAGTTATTGCTACATTAATCTTTTGATAAAAATATAAGTTAGGAAAGTGGCAGGTAACAGACAGTGTGAAACACAGCTGGAAAAACCAGGCTTGATCTTTCTCAGCTAATATGTGTGTAGATTGGTGACTGCCAGTGTCGTTCAGGAGCTGCGTGTTGTTGGGGCTGTAACATCTGTGGTTTCCTTGCTTTTGCCCTCATGTGGACAAGATAGCTTCTGCAGCTCCGGATACCCAGGCGAGAGGAAGAAGGCGGTGTTCTTTTTTTTTTTTTTTTTTTTTTTTTTTCTTCCCTCTCCTCTCAGGAAAACACAACAATTAATGCAGAGACTGTCTCGTAATTTTGTGCTGATGTCTCATTAGCCGGGCTATATCCTGTGACCACCATCCCCAGCTGCAGGAGAGACTGGGGACGTTGAGTACTTAGCCTTCCCAGCTTCCACAGAGGACCGGGGCAGTGACCTTGCTCATATTCTTCTGTGGGAACAGGAGCAGCTTAAGAAGGGGGATAAAAAGTCTAAGAGAGGAATGCGTGTGATGTGAAAGCAAGGTGGAAAAAATGACCACACAGGAGTAAGGCTGAGGCTTCGTTTTCAGAGAGGAAAGAGTGTTGTGAAAGATGCTAAAGAATGGACTATAAGCAGAGAAGAGAGAAGGCAGTTTACAGGCAGTAGCAATGGGATACAGTGACACATGGACATGCATGCGTCTCATGCTTGGGAGTTGGTGGGAACTTGGGTCTAGAGTGTGTTTGGGGGCAGGATGTGGTGGTTGGTGGTGGAGGGGTTGTTTAGACTGGATAGATAAGTTGGAACGATTTTGAAGGGCCTTGTACAGAGCAGAAAGCAGCGTGGACTTTGTTCTAAGCAGGGGTGGGATGGTACTAGATAACTTTGCACAGGGATGAAATAATGACCATATGTTCTGAACTAAAAGGAAGAGGTATCAGATGCAGGTTAGGGATGATGGGGGGTTGGGCTACGGGTGCAAGAAAAACCGGGTATTTAGATGGCAGACATAACTTGTCCTAAATTGCTTGAAGAATATTAGGGAGGAGTTAAAAATAACCTGAGATGTCTATTTTGAGTGCATGATGATGCCATTGAAAAGAGAAGGAATCCTGGGAAGGAGGCAGACTGGTGGGGAGAAGGTAATGAGTTCAGTTTTCAACATGTAGAAGTGAATGGATCTGTTGTGTGGACACTGGAAGTTTATTCTGAGGGACAGAAGGGAGCGTGGTGGAGCTCACAGTTACAGAGCGATAGCCGAGATTAGTGTAAGGTCCCATGTAGAGTAGTGGGCGCCGAAAGTGGTGGGACAGGAAAGGGGATGGGAAGAAACCAACAGGGAGTGGCATTCTCGAGAAGTGAGTGTCACAGGCTTTAGAGAAGTCATGTAGAACAGAGGAGAAGCCATTGGCTCTCAACCCTCCCTTATCCTTTCATTTGCCATGTCTTTGCCATGTCCCCCATTTTGGAATGTACCCTTGTCTAGACCCCAATTTCTTTGTTGTCTGCACTGTTAGATCTTTCTACTTAGTTTTGTACAAAGCAGCAAGTCATCTTCCTTAAGGAGTTTTCAAAGATAAAATAACTACTAGATTTTTTTTTTCTATGAGCAGAGCAGTATATGCTCATTTTCTGAGAAAAATCAGAAAATATTTGGGATGCCTGGGCGGCTCAGTCGGTTAAGCATCCGACTTCGGCTCAGCTCATGATCTCATAGTTCGTGGGTTTGGGCCCCGCGTCGGGCTCTGTGCTGCCAGCTACCTCAGAGCCCGGAGCCTGTCTTTGGATTCTGTGTCTCCCTCTCTCTCTCTGACCCTCTCCTGCTCTGTCTCTCTCTGTCTCTCAAAAATAAATAAAAATCAACAAAAGAAAGAAAATATTTATAGGTAAACATAAGGGCAAAAATCTCTAAATTTGATTACCCAGCAAAAACCACTACCAGGATGTTGGTATCTATTTTTCTGAACTGGTGTTTTTAGACACACATGCAAATATATATACAATTGAACAGATATCGGAAGTCTGTACCTTCAGTACTGCAACCTACTTTTTTAAAATGTCTATTTATTTTGAGAGAGAGGGAAAGAGAGCAAGCAAGCAAGCAAAGAGGGGATGGGCAGAGGGAAAGGGAGACACAGAATCTGAAGCAGGCTCTAGGATCTGAGCTGTCAGGACAAAGCCTGGGGCTTGAACTCACGAGCTGTGAGATCATGACCTGAGCCAAAGTTGGTTACTCACCAGACTGAGCCGTCCAGGTGCCCCAACATACTTTCTTAATATAATTACTGCATCATAAAAATATTTCTGTGTTAGTACTCATGTAATAGCATAACTTTTCATGGATGAATAATATTCCACTCAATGTGTCCATAATGTTGGGCTTTTAGGTTGCTTCTAGTTTTTCCCTATAAGTAGGGCTGCAGTGAACATCCTTGTAAATAGATGTTTGTACTGTTAGCAGATAAATGTTGATGTTAGGGAACATCTTTAGGATAGATAGAAAGGAATCATTGGGTCTTCTGGTACCCTTTCGAGAACTGCACTCAGTTTCCTTTACCACTCTTGGAAAACCCAGAGACCCCATGATGGACTTCTGGGTGCATTGCAATTAACATGGAGGCACCTCTTTGTGCTTCTCTGCTTGTGACTTATTTTCATGATACAGAGGGTTTCCTGGGGAGCCACCAGTGAGTCTGGAGTGTTGTAAAGGAGAACCAGAAGCAAAGGTCAAGCAGAGCAGCGGCTCATCCTGAGAGCAATTCGATCATGCATTTCCAGTAAGGCAAGAGCTTGTCACCGCAGCGGGCTCAGCAGTTACCCTCTGAAATCAAAAAGAGAAGAAACAGGTTAAATCCCTAGGGTGGGTGATTTAAGTTACCTACCTGGAATGTTTCCTGCTGGTGTGGGCTATTAAGCTATGAAATGTGTTCCTGGGTGTGACTTTGGAGTCTTATCTGGAGACCTCTAAGCAGTTTTAGAATCTCTTTTGGCAGAAGTGGTTAAATGGACTTGCATTAGATGAGATGCTCCTCTCGGTGACCTCTTTAGGTTATTGCTAAGCGTATGAACCTGGGACCTGGGAGCTGTGCCGTTACACAAGGTTTATTGTACTTTGTTCAGGTGATTATCATTTAAGCCCGTTTTCTGTGTATGTTTGTGTGAATCACTCCACAGAGTAGATTGAAATCTGAAGTTATTTTTCCACTTCAATTCCTTTGTCCATGAATAGTGCTTCTTTGAGAAAAGAGATCAGTGTTGTTTATTGCTGCTACTCTTGTTTTCTTAGAGCCAGAAGCTTTTTCCATCAATACAAATTCCAACGCTTTATGAAAGATTACAGTCACAAGTAATCTGTATATCCAGGGTTACTCTAAATGACACCATTTTCAACCTCTTGCAAAAATCACTTCCATTTTAATCTGTTTCTTCATTTCTTGAATTTTGGGCTTTCTTTAGAAATGTTTTGCTGTTTCCTCTTTCTTTGGGGCTAACCGCCTGAAGGAGAAAGTATAGGAGGATAGCTGAATATTTTTTCCCTCTAAATAAAAGATCACAGAAGGTGCCTGAGGAGATTTAGACCTCGGGGAAACTAAAATGAGCATTTTAATTCACTCTTCTGGGGCTCTTTTACATTTTGGGGGGCCTTTGCAAGTTTTTTCTTTTTTCCTTTAAGTATTTTGTCAGTGAGAACTAAGTCAATTTTCTAGTTGTACCATGATGGCAACATGTGATTAATCAACAAAGTAGGGGTTTTAATTCAGGGAACTATGACCATCTCGTATTGGACTTTCCACACTGAAGCCTTTATTCAGTTGTAGAAAAAGACTTAAAAGGTAAATATTCCTCTGCCTTTTTGTATTTCACGTGGAGTATGGAACTACCAGCTACTTTTCCAAAGGTCCCTTGTACCCTTGACTGTATCTTTTCCCATCGCTGATGGGTGCTCTCCCCTTGAAAATTAATAGCGGGCATCACAGGGCTGCGTACCCTTACTTAAAATAAAGATACTGCATTCACCAGAAAGGGACCATTTTTGGAAACACCCGGTCAGTGCAAAGATGCACATTGTGGAAAGGAAAAGGCTCACTGACCTGGGATTTTGGAGACCTGTGGTCTGTTCCTAACTGTGGAACTGGCTCTGAGCCCTTTCTTTATCTTCCTGGGCTGTACCCTGTTCCCAGGGGAGCCAGTCTGAGAGCGATCCTAGCTTCTCGTTCGCGGCCTGCTGCTAAATTACTGGATTTATTTAGATAAGCAAAACTTTCTCTCATCCTTTTCTCATGCATGTGATAATAGGAACACATACTTCCAAATTACGGACATAACCGATTGAGCATTTAGTGTCGAGGATTGTACAATTTCCTTAAGTGCCCCCAAATGCTCCGAGTGTATTTAAGTGTCACTTCTGAAATCACAAAACAAGTCCGAATTTGTGAAATGTGGAAGTAGGTGTTGCTGATTACTAAAATTCTGAACTTCCTAAAAATTGAATCACTCTGTGGTGGACCAAGTCACAGGAAGCAAATGATTACTTGGTTGAGGGCCCAGCGGGTAGATAAGGGGCCTGTGGGAAAAATGAAGTGGTAAAAGACAAAGAACTAGGCTACGGTCCCTGACTGCTGTTAGCTGGCAGGTCCAGGAGAAGCTGAAAAGTTGGGTGAAATATAACATCTTCTGGAGAGGGCTTGTGTGTGTTTGCTATTCTCCCCAAGGGAAGGCCTCACTCTTGTTTTTTTGTTCATTTTCCACCTTTGATCCTTAGCATCTTTTAACCCTTTTCAGTTTTCCTGTTCCACATATGTACTTTGTGTTTAATGTGTTCCATTCTTTTTTAAAAAGTTTTAATGTTTATTTATTTTTGAGAGAGAGCGAGAGAGATAGAGCAGGAGTTGGGGAGGGTCAGAGAGAGAGGGAGACACAGAATCCGAAGCAGGCTGCAGGCTCTGAGCGGTCAGCACAGAGCCCAATGCGGGGCTTGAACTCACAAACCACGAGATCAAGACCGGAGCTAAAGTTGGACACTCAACCAACTGAGCCACCCAGGCGCTCCTATTGTGTCCCTTCCTAAAAGTACATATAAAACGTGTTGTTTTGTATATTATATTATGGTTCCTCATTTAGTTTCTTATTTTACCCTAAACTGGGTCTCTAATTTCTTCCCACGTTTTGTGTGCAGCTGGTTTGCTTCTTGTAGCTGGAGAATGTTCCAAGTGTGTGTCCATCACATTTTACTGGTTCACATCCCTCGTGGTGGGCTTCCAGAGCACGCCCAGCTCCCAGCCACCGCACGTGATGCACCGTTGTGTCAGAATGTCTTTGCGGGTGTATATTCAGGGTTGGAATGTGTGGTTATAGCATATGTACATGGTGCAAACACTGCCATGATCTTATATCAGCAGTGTGAACAGGTTTATGAAAAACATTAACGAGAATCATTCTTACCATCACTTGAAATTTCCCCCAATGGGATTTAGTTGCATTTTTCTTATTAATAGTAAATTTGAGCATCCTTTATATTTTTTATTGTTAGCCTTTTGTTTTTCCTTCTTCTGTGACGTGATATGTATGTGTGTGTGTGTGTGTGTGTGTGTGTGTGTGTGTGTGTATGTGTGTGTTTAATTTTGGAAGCTGCCCTTATTCTTAATAGCCTCCTTATCTATCTAAAGGACTCAGCTCTTAATCTCATTAGTAATTTACTCTTAATAAAAGCAAACAATTAGTAGGATCCTTCTTCCCTCCCATCTCAACCAGATAGAGTTAAAAGCTTTCTTACTACCATTTTCTAATAGCTAGGAAAAGTTTCCAGGCATCTCATTGGAGTTGTTTGACTGTATTAGTAGATATGTTGGTCTCATAGTCAGAGACTGACTTCTCATGACTTGCTAATTTCTTGAATATATTTGGTCAAGATTTTCTCTTTTCATTTTGTCATATTTAGAATAAGTAATAGGAATAGATGTTTCCAATCACAGACACATTCAAGTAAGCATCTGGAATTAAAGGTAATTTAATTTCCCCTCTTCTGGGACTGGCATGTCAAGAGCTTGGAGTCCTGACAAACAAAGCTGAGCAAACTAGAAGTCAACAGCTCTTCTTAGATCTGTCAGGGAACTGAGGTCACAGGATAAACCACTGCCCCCCGAATTGGAGAGACAAGGGAATAGAAGAGGATCACTATCAGAGCAGAAACCTCTTTGGGAACTAATGGCAGAGTTGGAAAACCTAAACTGGAATTGATGAGTTGCTGAAGGCTCAGTGTGGAAAAGTCTGAGAGTTAAGAGTCCAGGGCACCCTGGCCTTAGAGGAGCCCCCACACTCCCGTGTCTTCTCTCCAGGAGGACCAGACTCTCCAGTGAAGACAGGAGGAAGATCCCCTTGTGCTTCCGACATGGGGAGGGAAAGCTCACCAGTTTGAATTATGCTAGAGCTTTCTATTCTGTATTCTGCCTGTGCTCAAATCGAAGGGTCATCAAAGCCTAACTGACTGGTGTTTTGACAAAGTGTGACCTACCTGGAGGAAGGCAAGCCTTCTCTCCTTCCTGTCTCACCTAGAAAGGGTGAGGTGGGGACTGAGAAGCATGTAATAAGGTCATCGTCCAGGGGGACAGGTTCAGTGAAAACCAAGACCTAATCACAGGACCACAGAAAGCTTCCCCTCCTGTCCTCACCACTACCTCACCAAAGGCCATTCAATAAAAAACAACAAGGCATGCTATAAGGCAGAAAACACGGTGCGAAGAAATGGAACAAGCATCAGTATTAAACTCAGACCTGTCAAGGATGTTGGAATTATCAGACTCAGAATCCTAACTAGGATTAATCTGTTAAGGGCTCTAATGGAAAAAGTAGAAAACCTATAAGAACAGATGAGTAATGTAAGCAGAGAGGTGGAAAGTTTAAGAAAAAATGAAGACAAACATGCTACAGAACCACTGTAACAGAAGTGAAGGATGCCTGTGACAGACTCACTAACAAATGTAAGTGCCCCTACATGTTGAGTTTATTCAGATGTCACTGTTGAAATTAAAAACAAGTCTAAAGTTTATTGTAGTTTCTGTGAAAAACTGCTTTTCATGTAATACATCCCAGTTCTGGTCATGCTGCTCTTTACTTTAAAATGTTCAAGGGGCAGCTGGGTAGCCAGTCAGTTGAGCATTTGCTTCTTGATTTCAGGTCAGGTCATGATCCCAGGGTCGGGATTGAGCCCTGTGTTGGGCTCGTTTTGCGTGTGTGAGGTCTGCTTAAGATTATCTCTCTCTTTTTCTCTCTGTCTCTTTCTCTCCCCACTTCTGTCCCTCTCCCCCATTTATACACTCTCTCTCAAAAAAGAAAAATGTCCAAGGAAGAGAAAAAGAGAACTTGAGTAGAAATAGGAAAAGGAGGAGACCATTGCCCACTGCCTTTGGATACATTATATGCAATTAGAAATTGATTCTGGATGAAATTGGTGAACTGTCCTATAAAAATTATTTGGTGAGAAATACTTTTGCCTGAGTAAAGATGAATTCAGACTGTGGCATGAAGGACTCAGACATTAGGTATAGAATTTTGATACTTAAAATTGGAGAGGTGTGAATAGGAACATTACAGGAAATAAAAAAGTACCAAAATATCTTAGTTATGATTTACAACACACTTTTTCTCAGTGTCTTGTATGAACACTTTTTTTTCTGGAGAAATCTTGTATTTCATGCATTAAATTGCTGCTTGATTTTAATTGACAGTAGTCATTAACTATGTCTGATTATGCAGGGATTGAAAATTTAAGAAAAGTAGAAACAAAAGAAATATGTTAGAAGCATTTTATAATATGTTAGGATAGTACAAGGTACATCATTATTGTCCTGTTTTTATTTTATTATTTTTTTAAATGGGATCCTCTAAACGTACGCTTGTGCAACTTGCTTTTGTCAGTCACATACTGTGGGCGTCTTTCCAAGTCATCAGAAATAGATTTACCTCTTGCTTTACTCATTTCATGGAAATACACTAATTTGTCCAACCATTGCCTTGTTTATGCTGTTGCCCATTTATTTGCTTTAGAGTGCCTTGGTAAATATAATTACACAATATGTCTTTAAGTAGTCATGCGATTATTTCTGAAGGGTATGTTTAAATGTGAGATTAGAAAGTCATGGATTGTGGACATTTACCATGTTGGTAGTTACTGTCAAATTCCATCCAAAAAAGGTATCCCAGCCTCCTTTCCTCTAAGATCAAAGTGCCTATATCTTGCACATTTGCCATCACCCAGCATGATCAGTCATTTTAATTTATGTCAATTCAGTAGGCTTTAATTGGTATCTGGAGGCTCTGGCCCAAAATGCCAGACTGATGCATCTAACTCTCCTCCCATTAAAATTGTAGAAATCATAATTTTAAAAAGAATGAAACCATGAGGAGAACAAGTAAAGCTCCTGTCAGTGGCCAGAACTTTGGAAGACGATGTGGAAGGTAGAAAACAGATGTGATCGGATTAATGGCAACAGCTCAGTAGAAGCACAACTCGGAGCAGCTTCAAGCCTGGGGTCAACCAAGAGCTCAAGTGGGCCATGGAGCAATCATTGAAATTGTTCATTGTGTAGAGTGGTGTTTCCAACAGCCTGGACCTTTGGTCATTCCCCCTGTTCCTTGTTAATTAGAACAGCTTGTAGGAAGGGGCTTCTGGCCCTTAGCTAAGGCTAAAGATCTTCCGTAAAGAAGGTGATTGATCTTAGGACGGATCCCAGAGAGAATACAGGAGTCTTTATGTGAAGTGGTCATATATGTGTAGGAAATCCTGATCTTCACAACAGACATGCCAAGGAAAACAAGAGTTATGGGTAGGTGCCCAGGAAAAAATTCTAGCAAACTGTTCTATCCCTATAGTAGCTGTGGCTGCCCCCACTGTCACAAAACTACAATATTTGATTGCTCCATGTCCAACCTTAATCCAGGATGCGTCCATGTTGATATACTCCCATACTCCATTGGCCTACCTGTACTTAGTCTCTCTATTCAAGGGAGAGATACTCATGTTTGCGAATGTATACAGCTTTAAAGTAAATTCATTCTACCTCTCCTAAACCATATACTGAAAATATGAATGGACAAACAAGGTTTACCAAATATTTGATGAAAACCATAAGGAAAAACATGAGAGAACAAAAATGAGCAGAACAACTCATTTAAATTAAAAAGAAATGATTCAATTAAAGGGCAAAAAATTCAAATTCATGTTCTCAGAGTAAATAAAGAGCTTTCATCTGTAAAACAGGCAAGAGTGTCTGAAAATAAAAAAATAGATTGCTGACATTAAAACAAAAATCAATGGATGGGCTTAATAGTAAGTCAAATGGGATTGAAGACCTTGATGGTGTTCTTGGAGATGGAATCAAGGAGATCTTCCACACTCGACAGTGAAAAAGTCAGAAGTTCAGGAAACAGTGTTAAGATGAGAAGCAGTTGTCCAGGCATCCAATATGGTTCTAGTGGGAGTTACAGAAAGAGACAGTAAAAAAGAAGAGAGGTTGTAGCTAAAATAGAATAGAAGAAAGTTTTCTTTTCTCTTTACTTTTTTTTTTTTGTATGTGTGGATAAAATATAACTCTTTAGATTGAAAGGGTTCAGTAAGTGCCAAACAGAATGAAGGAAAAGAAAGCCCAGTGCTAACTTAGGAGACTTCTGTAGTCTGTTCAGCCTTTTTACCTTTTGATAGCTCCTCTATCATATACCAGAACTGGCCAATTAATGCTTCTTAGAGAATCCATGGAGAAGCTGGGAGAGACTGGCTCTTACCTTTCTGAGGTCCCAGTGCTTAATGGCGCAGTGACCATGAAACGAAAAGGTACTCTTTGTAGGGAGAGTATCAGCCTGAGAAAGAATCCAACACATAGGAGGCCAGGTTTGAGGATGGAAAGAAAGAGACCCAGACCTAATAGCCTTGTTGAAACCATCCATGTGGCCACATCTGATTTTGGAATTACCTCTTAGGCTTTCCATTATGAATCGAGTAGTTTGAGATAGATTTCTGTCACAGAAGCATGGTAGTGGACTTAATATATCCTAAGGGAATTCTACTGCTCTGAGGACAAAGAGAAGATCCTAAAAGATTCCAGAGAGAAGAAGAAATGAATTACTTACCAAGGTATAAAAATCATAAAGGTAACCCTACCTTTCTTTGATCTGTGACCCTGGGTGGTAGAAGATGGAGAAACAGTGTCTTCACGATGCAGGGCGGGCAGGGAGAGGTTCTGAAGCTGGAATTCCTTACTCAGCCACATTAGCAACCAAGCATGAGGGCAAAATGAAGATATTTCTGGAAGTGCAAAAATTTAGGAAGTTGATGAATATTATAATGGTATTTCAGTGTTATGAAAAAGGAGTAAGGCTTAAAAGAATTGAAGGAAACCACAAAAGGGATATGAAATCAGTTGGAGTGGGTGTCTGAAAACATCTCTGACTGGAAGTGATTTATGTATTCCTTGTGCATCACTCCTCTTGGTTCTTAAGTCAATAATATCTACACGTTTATAAAAACCATAAGGAGTACTCCATTGGTTTTCATTTTCAGAGTCAATCTATATGGACAAAGCACAGAGGTGGATTTAACTTATATCTGAAGACAAAACATGTATGCTTTAGAATGCAATCATTGTAATTGGGGACAGAGTGATTTGCTTTAAACAGTTATGAAATAAATACCACTGCTTTGAGTATAATCTGGTGGAGTGGCATCTGAATAGAGAAACGAGTGTCCACCTTAGAAATAGGGCAGAGGGCAGATGGGGACATGTGCATTGGGAACAATGTTGTGTGGCCGGACACAGCTTCCTCAGAGGAGAGGCTTAGGCCAGGCAAGCCGACTGGCTGGGGCCACTGTTTGCTCTCTAGGAAAGCATTCAGACCATCAGAACATCCACATTTCCCCTTCCTGACGCCCCTTCATTACCCAGAATTGAATATGTAGTTTTGTTGTCTAAGTGGTTTTGCCTAGAAGATGCATAATGTAGTCACTTTTCTGCGAAGGAGTATACTATGTGATAAAATGATTCCTTTTCAATGGACTGGTGTTTTATCTTAAATATTTAACAAGAGTAAGGGAGGGAGAGAGCCAAAATGTCCTGCTTTTATTTTCCCCATGTGAAATCTGTGTGAAAGGGCTTAGCCTTTTTCCAGAGAAATTAGAGTCTAACTCACAAAGTGCATAAACAACAGAAAAGAGAAACAAAAAAATGCTAATTGGCGATTAAAGGGGAGAAGTTCAGTATTTTCTGACTGTATGGCAAAAGCTTATATTCTCAAGAATAAACATTTCTAATGAGGTCCAAAGACTACAGGGCAAAAAGAAAATGGTATAGTAAAGACTTTTTAATAAGCTAAAATAGCTAGGGCGAAATAAAGACCATTCTAAGGCTCAATGTGCACCATAGCAACTCAGCTGGTTGAAAGATGAAAAATTCAGCCTAAGCATTAGCGATGTCTGCACCGTAGCAAATAACTTCTACGCCACCCTTTTCTCCTTCCCAGTGGCTGATAATTGGGTTTTTCTGACTTCAGATCCTATAAGGTAAAGGAAATAAGAAATCTCCAGGACATGAAATGGATTTTATCTCGGGTCAGGGTTGGGCAAAGGACAAGGAATGTCGTGATCTCCACGTGAGGGACCAAAGAAGATTCCAGAACTGTGCTGAGAGCAGACACTGTGTTTGTGGAGTGTCGTTCTGGGACAACTTTATGAAACTCACACATGAAGGCAGCATTATGAATTAAATAATACAGGAAGAAGCACAGAGAATATTTTTGAAATTGAGGTATTAAAACAAAAGAATGATCCAAGGACTGACTTCTAGAAAAAGGAGTTCATTAACAAGACAAAATGCTCAGTGAAAGGCCCTGGGAAGAAAAACACAGGAAAGCCTTGTGCAGCTCTTAGGTGTATGTTTTAATCCTGCTAGGATAATGATGGTGAAAGACCTTTTCTAAGAGAAAACATTCTGGAGATTTACAAGTTATACCACCTAAGGGTTTTCGGAAACCTGTGTTAGTATATGATCTCCCAAACATATCAATGGGCATATTTGATTTATACAAAAAGACTTGGAGTCTGTTGAGAAAGTGGGTGATCCCCAAAATAATGGCTGATATTTAGAGAATCCTTACTCTGCACTGGGCACTGTGCTGAGTGCTTTTGATGTACCAGCTCATGTAATTCTTACTCTCGTCTTAGGAAATAGGCGGTCTTGTGCAGCTGAGGCTTCAGCGGGTGGAGCACCTTGCCCAAGATCTCACCAGAAAGTAGCAGACTAAGTGTTCTTGTCCGCTCAGACTGCTGTGGCAAATATCACAGACTAGGTGCTTAAACAACAGACATTTGCTTCTCACAGCAGTGGAGGCTGGGAAGTCCAAGATGGAGGTGCTGGCTGATTAGGTACCTGATGAGAGCCTGCTTCCAGACTTATAGACCGCTCCCTTCTTTTTAAAAAATATTCATTTCTTTTGAGAGAGAGAGAGAGAGAGAGAGAGAGAGAGAGAACCCTAAACTGGCTCCATGTTGCCAGTGCGGAGCCCCATGAGGGGCTTGATCTCACAAACTGAACCCAAACCAAGAGTCAGACACAAACCGACTGAGCCACCCAGGCGCCCTCACAGCTGCCTTCTTGCTTTGTTTTCCATTGCCTTCCTTGGTGTGTAGGCACATACACACACACACACACACACACACACACACACACACACACACACAGAGAGAGAGAGAGAGATCTCTTTCCTACTTATAAAGACACTAATCCTGTCATGAGGATCCCACCCTCATGACCACACCTAAACCGCACAAAGGCCCCACCTACAAATGCCTTCTCATTCGGGTTTAGGACTTCAACATCTGAATGATACTGGATTTTGAACCCAGACCTTAGAATTGAGAGCCACGCTTTAAACTACTCCGTTACTACCACGGCATTATTACTACTACTGTTGTAGAATTATCAGTAATATTTCCCCTCGATAAACAGGACTTTGAGCAATGCAAGGCATAACATAATTTCAAGGACTTACATTTCTTTTCATCTCAGCATCAAATACAATTATATCTGATAAATAAAAATTAAATTAACACCTCTAATTCCTGAGTGCTTAATGCATGCTGTGTAATGTGCTTTTTGTGTATCATCTCATTTAATTATGTTCGCAACCCTGGGAGGTATTAAAATGCCTAAGGAGACAAATCTGCATCAGACAGCCTGGGTTCCAGTGCCACAGCTGCCATTTACTGAGTGTCCTTGACAAGCCTTCTGATTTTCCTGAAGCTCAAGTTCTCCATCTATGACACGGCAGTAATAATACCACCTTCATTCTCAAGTGGTGAGGCTTAAGTCCCAAATCAGAATAATGTCTGAAACACAGTGATTTGCTCAAATGTTAGCTTTTTCAAAAAATTATTCCCACTGATAGGTGAGAAAACTGATAATCAGAGAAGTTAAATAACATGCTGTAAAGCGAAGCTAGGGTTCTAATCCCTATATGCTTCAAGGCTCAGTCCTTGCTCTTAAGCCCTTTGCTGTAATGACGTCCTAGGGTTTGGCTTTACAACTCTGTGTCCTAAAGACCATTCAGGATGCTTTCCCCCCAAATTTAAACTCTGACATGGTTTGTCTATGAACAGGTTGCCTGGTGTGCATGGGCACGTCAAGGTTAAGGCAATGAATAAATTAGGAAATCGACACAGTTGCAGGTGACCCATTTTTAAAGATCGAATTTAAAAGCACTTTGTCTTCAAAAGAAACTGGATTAAGCGGAACTGCCCTGTTTTGCTAAAACACGGACCGTCTATTTGAAGAAGCATTTAGGATATTTTATTTCCAATGGTGGCTTGTTCTTAAATGCATAATGTTAAAGAAGAGAGAAGAACTTTTAGTTTTAGTGGCTTTGAAGTAAAAAAAAAAAAAAAAGGAGCACTATAGATTCTGTAATCCATATCTGAGGTGCAGAGTAGCATGAAGAAGTACAAATAAAGCATGTCCTGAATTGTGATATTCTGGGGAGTCTCTTTGTAGATTTGTGCAGGGTGCTGTAATGAGCTCTTTCCAGGTTAACCGTATGACCGTAGGCTTTTATTTTCTGTAATTTTTTGCTGCTTTAAAAATGTTTTGGGAAACCATGGAATATTAGAGACCATAAGTTGGGTAATGATGTGCATTTAATTGAAAGGAAAAGGATCTAACTCATTCAATGACAGCGTCCAGAATTTCCTGCCCCAAACCTGCTGGGGGTCTCATCACAGGATGGCATTAATTTTGTGAATTTGTCACATTCTGGGCCCAATCTCAGTAGGCTCGGAACACTCATTTGTCAGTGTACTGCTCGTGGTGTCTTCTCTTAGATGTGGACTCATCAACTCACAAAGCCCTGACCATAATAGGTAAAGCCAGAGAGCCAACTGGTGAACATGCAGCAAACCATGCTTGCCAAAGGGGGTAGGCACATGCCACTCGCCAACCCATTATCTCCCCATAGGCACAGACAGCACATTGTAGTCAGCTGGTTGCGAAGCTGTAACCAGCTAAGATAAGTGAGTTACATGTTTTAAATATTCAGTGGCACGAGGCTAAGGTGGTTGGTTATATTAAAGTCCACCAAAGACTGACAGGCGCCACCAGGACCAGATTCCTTAAATAGCACCTGGCGGGGCATTGTTCTGTGTGACCTTGGGCAAATTACTTGCCTCTCTGTGCTTCAGGCTCCCTATCTGTAAAAATGTCTGAATAAATGGTTCCGCAAAGTGCTCGAACTATGGGAAACCATTGTTTTTACCATCCATGCTTTAATTGCCCAACAGCCTCCTTTTTTCACTTAGAAATCTTCAAAGTGACTTCGCATATCTTTGATGTTAAAAGTTTAACCCACAAGAAGAAAACAGTTTCCCTGACTTTCAAGTTCTTGTAGGTTCTAGGTAAAGGGAACCATGATAATAAAGCCTTTTTTTATTTTTTTAAAGGATGTCTATGTAGCCAAGCTAAAAATTGTTTAGGTTCTTTCGGTGTTGGTAAAACACAGAGCGTCCTGTCGAAAGTCTGTAGAAAGAGGACCTGTCTATGTGAATCAGCCATTTAACTTCCAGAAGACCAAAGTATCCTTTGGTGTTGTAGTTTTTTTCTTTTCCTTAAGTATTTGTAATCCAGATAAAAAGCCTCACCTTTTCTTGAGTTTTCCCCAAGTATGTTTCAATTTCCCGTGCAACAGATGGCGGGTGTCAACTCACTGCTTTGCTCCTGACATTAAAGACTGCTGCCAGGGAACGAAGAGTAGACAACAGGGCCTTCTAGCTGCGAAGACAACGGATAGTAACTGATGCCTGCTCGATTACCATTACTGCACCATGGTGTTTAATTCCGCCGCCGTCGGTGTCAGTTTTTTATTAGAAAACAACCTTTGCATCCCTCTGTAAATCTTATACCTCTTTTCCCTCTTGCCTCAGACTGTGTACTTAGAAAGCATTACCCCCCCGTTTGGGGTAAGCCATTTGCTGGGGAAGTGGATGAGCCAATCTCCTTCAGGAGAAGGAAAGCTATTACCTATGGTAATGTGGAGCCAGACTCAAAATTTAAATGCATTTTTTTGTTTTGAACGTTTGGCGGCCACTTACTTGTTTTCATTCAAATCCAGGAGTTAGAGTCTCAAAGTAAATCATTTCCCTGTTATGAGTCTTGACTTCCCAGCATTTCCCCTTGACGTTTCTGTGAAATGTGTTATCCTGGATTAGTACAGAATCAGGCACCAGTGCCTCAGCATTAAATATCACATAGCAGTATTAACTTTTTATGAGTGAAGCTGAGCTGCAAAACGTGTGTGTGGCTTTGGGAGAGGATTGTTTCTGACTGGTGAGTTATGATGACTGAGTTTTTATCTATAGTCCTAGAGTAGGGCTGATTGGATTAATGCATTTTAGGCATATAAACCTGAATTATGAAGACGAGAAATATGTTCTCCTAGCAAGCAATCCTTTGTAGGTAATGGTGTAACTGTAGGAGTTTTTTAAGCTATTGAAATATACTCTGGATGATTGGAAAAGGCTTATATTTCTCGATTCCCTGGGATACTAATATGCATATCTCTAAAAGGAAATGGAATATAATGGCCTTGCCAGGGCTGTCTGTAGTTGATGGGACACCCAGCGCCATCAAATCACGGGCTGCACTAAATGTGATTAGGAGCTGTCACAATACATTTAGCCCTCATCGGTTAGAGAGAGAATCTGGGCCAAAGGTCATTCTCTACAGCAAAGTGGGCATTTAGTGCTTTTATTTGCGCTAATGGTAAATGATAGTTAATGAAAATCATTTATAAACCTTGTCCAAACCAGTGTTTCTCTCCTGAAAACGGCGGCTGGCTGCCTCTTGGAAGGACTGTAATTGCAATACGGTTGACGCCATGTGATAGTAATTGGGCTCACAGCTTAATGAACTCTGTGTCCGGGAACTCATTTCCGCTTGGTGGGAAAACAGGCTGAGGTAACAGCCCTCCCTTATGGGAGCTCATGCTCCTGCTTCGTGGGGTGGACCTTTGTCACTTTGCACTTTGAAGTGAAATATTACCACCTTTGAAGTGATGTGCCCAGTCTGAGGCCCCCCCCCTTTTGGATTGTGGTTGACACATCCACTAATGATGATTAATAGCCTTTTCAAGTATACTAGTTGTCTTAAAGGTCATTTAATCTTTGTGTAGCAGCTTAATTGAAATTTTATCCTTCTTCTACACCTGGCGTTCATTTTTGGAGGAAAAGACATAGTCACTGCAAGCTGATGAGAAATCATTTATTGGGCATTCCTTCTCCTTTCCTCAGATTTTCACTGTATTCATTGGGAAAAAAACGTTACATTCATTTTACTTCTTTCACGGTAGTCGTGGTAAAGTTTCTCCTGGTGAATAGAGGGCTTGCAGCTTCTTGGGTTGATTCCATTTCATCCACCAGCTGCTGGGAAACGCTGCTTGGCCGCTTATCCTTACCTTCCGAATCATGGGTGTCTCAGCAAGAGATTGATCACCTGCTTGCCAGACTGCTGTTTGAATGACAGTGTTCCTGAGGACTTTGAGCATTTTGTGGAAGACTCAAGATTTGGGATAGTTTATACAGAAGACCTATTAATCCCAGTGTTTATTTTTTAAAGTATATATTTTTAAATTTTATTTTGAGAGAGAGAGAGCAAGTAGGGGAAGGGTAGAAAGAGAGGGAGACCAACTGCCAAGCTTACAGCGTAGAGCCCAATGCGGAGCTCAAAGTCCTGAAAACCGTGAGATCATGACCTGAGCTGAACTCAAGAGGCAGGTGCTTAACCGACTGAGCCACCCAAGTGCCCCAACCACTAATGTTTACTGAGTACTTACTCTATGCTGAAACCTGAGTTGGGCCTTTGAGGTGAGTAACCCATTTAATTTTTGCAAGAATCTTAGGGGGTCTGTAGGGTCTCCCCATTTCACAGATGACGCTATGGGAAAGACAGGTTAAATTACTTCCTGTATGTCAGGCAGCTAATAAGCAGGACTATGCTTAGCCCATGTGGCACCATGTGCAAATTAGGGGAAGGCTCGCACTCTGGCGATGGCTGGGCTGGTGCAGGATTTCAGCCCCTGTTTGCACCTGCTGCCCGGTGCCCTCGTGCATTGCATAACCCACACAGCCTGTGCGGCAGCCTGGCTGGCGAGTGACGGATCCTGACTCAAACTGTGTCAGTTAGAATCGTGCTGGCCAATGGGAATAGAGTGCCATTTTAACTTTCTAGTAGTCACATATTAAAAGGAAACAGGCAAAAATAGTTTTAAGGACGCATTGTATTTAACCTAATAGATTCAAAAAGTTACTTCAACCTATAATCAATATCGAAATTTTGGAGATGTTTTACTTTCTTTTTATTTCTATCTAACTCCTCAAATCCACTGCCTATACTGCACTTCTCCTCTTCAGTTTGAACTTAGACACGTTTCAAATGCTCAGTAGCCACACATAGCTGGTGGTGGGGACAGGGCCATTTGAGAGCCTCAGAGGTAACCTTCCCCCAGCTCCACTGATTCTGAAAGAATAAGTTGAATTCACTCACACCATCCTCAAGTAAGAAAACCTTATAAGAAACAATCAGGTAGATCAGAAATTCCAAACATGGTTCCCTCTGGCTGCTATCAGGGTAATTATGAAAGCTTTGTTTTTGCACACAAAGGGTACATGAGCACTATTGTTAATATGATCACGTCTTGGTGATACAGAGTCTGAATATCTATATTAATGGGTTGTCAAATTCTGTGGATCCTTGACTTGCTGCCTTTTTGCCATTCCTTCTGTCTTTTGCCTCAGCCACAGGATAGGCAAAGATCTCCAGAGGCAGTAAGACCCAGGCCAAAGAACTTTTCAAGGTCTAAGCATCTCTGTTCAAAGAGTCATGCAGGCCAAAAGTTTAATGACGTTTCTGGTTGACTGGTCAAAGACTTTTCAATGTTTATTCAATGTAGAGTTAGACAAAGTCACTGGCGGCACAGAAATCCAGGCTGAGCCTAGTTTCTTGTCTTCTCGCACTGCCTGTTAGCATGATTTAATTAATGAAATTTAATTTATGGGATTTTTTTTTCTTAAATAATCTACTTCATTCTTTTTGGTAATAGGGTATGAATCAGACTGAATGTCATCAGTCTATAACTGGTCACGTCTTTTTGTAAAATGTTCAAGATTCTTTTGAAACTCTCTGGAAAGTGGTGACATCACTTAGAAGGGTTTGTAGAGCTTTAATTACTAGCTGATTACTACAATTGCAGTCTGGGAAACCTGCCATAGGATGGAGAGTGGTACTTGGGGTGGCATGGCCCAGTTTTCTGGAAGCAAGGACAGCTGGAGTAGTGTAGCATTTGGGGAAGAAGACAGGCCTTAGGATCTTAGGTTTGTATGCCCTTTCTTAGGTTTCCTGTCAGTTCCACGAGAGAACGTCCCCTGTCCTGAAGAACTGATGAGAATTTAGGCAAATCATCCAGCCTTGTGCCCAGGAGACGTTAGACATTTCGTAAACGGCAGCCGCCATCATCACTAACACAAGCGATTGGCATACCTTGTGAAGTTGGTTGTACTTTTTTTCCGTCAGAACATAATTAGGAATATTTATGGCTTTTTTAAAAACTAACTATTAACTAGCTATTTTCTAGTACTTGGGTCACCATCCCACTATTGTTTCTATTATTAGAAACAACGCTGAAAGAGAATGAATTGAGAAGTTACCAAAATAAATTAAGATAAAGGTAATATTAATTTTATAAGACTAGTAAAAAGCATGGGGGAAAAAGTAGAACTTTTTGGTTTCATAAGAGTAGAAAGATTGCTAAAAAAAAAAAACCACCCTAAAACATGTATATGTGTTCCCTGCAAAATAGTGTTAAAGGAGATTATGATCTCTTTACTTTCTTTTTTGCCTTTTTTGCTCTTTTTTCCCTTCCCTTCCTTCCCTCTCTTTCTTGTGGGTTTAGTTGGTGGGAGGTTTGGGCTTGGGGTCTTGTGTGTGTGGAACAGGGAGTCATGTGACTATGAAAGTTTAACTTCCAGGTTAGGGGATATGGGTGGATTATGACCGATCGTGGGGATATTTTTGTTCAAGAAGTGCTATCACTCTGAGCCCCAGGGCCTGGATGATGGGCATAAACGGCAAATGCTCCTTATCTTCATTCCTATCTGGTATTGAGCTGCTGTTGCTCAGCTCTCTGGAGTGGCTCCCACGTATCTCTCAAGGAATGAAATGTACTTTAGAGTAAGAGTCAGTGAAATACAAGCACTGAGGTGCAGTTGGACACCCCCTAGTTGAAAGCCTCTTCTGTCCTCGTCAAGAAATAATAAGGGAGTTTAGAACAGAGACACTAAGTAGATGGCAGGAGGGGCAGTAGACTGAAGGAGGGTGCTTGGCAATGGATTAGGAACAGGCAGCTCTTGGCACCCAGCATGAGGATCCAGCATTTGGACCATGTTTCCTCATTTACGATTTTGTGCCACTTAACTCAAGACTGGAAGTTACGGTGAAGTGTCCAGTGACGTGCTCCTTGGATTAGTCAGGGGTGTGCCTGACTTCATAATTCCACAGTGACCGGAGGAGAGTACATCTGGATGCTGAGTTGCCATGGCCGCCAGCCAGTGAGTGTCCACTACAGCTGGAGTTTTCACCTAGGACAGCTGCTCTTCACAACTGCCTCCACCTGTCTGAATCTTCCTGCCGCTCTCTCTAGTGCTGATGCCCTCATTCCCCTTGCCCCCTTTCATACTGTCAGAAGGGCTGTCGCAGAGCTGGTGCTGGTGCTTTTCTTCCAGAT
Source organism: Suricata suricatta (assembly GCF_006229205.1). Taxonomy (NCBI): domain Eukaryota; kingdom Metazoa; phylum Chordata; class Mammalia; order Carnivora; family Herpestidae; genus Suricata; species Suricata suricatta. The sequence continues at coordinate 141,133,795 of NC_043704.1, forward strand.
TTTGGACTTTCTAGTGGCAAGCCACAGTCTCAGCAGGTATGGAAAATTTCTCAGGGGAATGGTGCTGTTTCCCTTCCAGTTTTCCAGTTCTTTCTCATATGCCAATAAAAGCAAGAAGAGAGACAAGAAAGAACAAATATATCGCCATTTAAGTCTACACCTGTAGAAGCAAAATAGAGCACAACTTATAACGATCTTTATACACTGAGCTTCTCTTGCCAATTAATATTGCAGTCTTACCGCTGTCCTTGTTTTCTGTTTGTAGACTACCTTTAACACACCTACACACACACACGCACACACACTCACATGCACACACACACACAAACACACACAGTACCATGATTATGAAACTGTCAGTGAGGTGATTTTTTCCCACCAGCAATGAAATCTGGTCAGTGTCTTTGTAAGTCAGTGCCTATGGATGGTGTTGAACATGACTGTGTAGTTGATGGATAGAGTAGAGAGGCTGGCATGGCGTTTCCCACACATCTCTTTGAGGTGCTGCAAAGATAACGTTGACATTTTGATACAGTGTCAATACACACTATGATTCACCGAGCATTTTGCGTAATGCTAGGCACATAATAGAAAGTCAATAAATTCATGTTACTGATTGATTGATGCGGTATTTGAAGTGCGTAATTATTCATCCTTCAAGACTGTGATGAGGACTTAGCTGGTAATAGAAAATGTGAAATCCCATAATTTTTTTAGAGTTGGTTCCTTCGATTTTTTTGGTTGTTGCCATTTTTGAACTCCATTAGCCATAGAGGTGGGTATAGGACATGCTCAGAGTGAGCATATGGGGCATATTGTAGAAGACACAGGCTCTGTTGCAGTGTCAGATGCAAGTGGTCATATATTCTGAGGAAAATAAGCCAAACTCTAAACTGCACCAGAAATTCCTGCATGAGTCCCCCACGTTCATCAGTCACTTGTAGAGCATGGCTGTGCTTTTGTAGGCCGTCATCCATTTATCTCCTCATGATTTTTCTTCATATAACTCTTGTTCGGATTTTCAGGCATGATGAGCGTGTGAACACACATCTCCAGAAATGGGGCTCTGATAGTTTTAAGCTGAGATAATGGAAACTGCTGGTGAAAACGAGATGTTGGCCAATGGAAACCTGCCATCATGGGAGTTATTTTAATCTCCTACCCTCAGAGGAGTCTGGTAGCACTCTTCCAGTTGCTAATGATAGGAAACCGAACATAACCAGAAGTGAAATGTGTGGGCTCACATACTCTGAGGTTCTGGGGTAGCACTGGCTTCGGGCACAGTGGACTTCAGGGCTCAAATTAGAATTTAGTTTCTCTTTATGTCTTGGCTCTACTTTCAGCGCATTTGCTCTGTGCTCGCACAGTGGCTTCCTTTCTGGTCACAGATGGCTGCCGAACATGGCACCATGTTTTTTTTAGGAGGGCTTTTTGGAAGTCTCCACGGCTTTCCTGGCTCAGAGTAGGCTGTGCATTATATGCTCCAGGCCTGGAGTTTGGGGTCGTGGTCCCTCTCCAGCTGCCTCCAAGTACATTCCTATTGACATACTGTATATGTGTTATCTTTCCAAATATAACACAGATGAAATTGTAGGACATAATAAAACATTAAAGGTGGTTGTCAATTGATATTGGTGATTTAAACTTTTTCTGTTTTTGCTCTTTTTGTGGTTTGTACATGTTTGTATGTCAGACTAAAATTCTTACAAGTGGAAAAATTAGATATTTTTAAAGTATATTTATTTATTTTGAGGGGGGAGAGGGAATCCCAAGCAGGCTCCACCCTCTCAGCTCAGAGACTGGCGTAGGGCTCAATCTCATGAACTGTGAGATCATAATCTGAACTGAAATCAAGACCTGGATGCTTAACTAAGCCACCCAGACACAAGTAGAAGTAGAAAATTATCTTAAATGTAGTTATAGCTCAGTACTAAAAACTCTATTATTGCATTCTTTAAGAAAATAAGAGTTTTTCCTCTTACCTCTTCATTAGCATATTTTCTTAAAAAATTTTTCTTCTAGATAAGTTAAATATTTACCTATGCTCTATCATTTACACATTAATTCTTCAGTCTATTTGGAATTTATGGGGTATGTGGTATAAACGTAAGATTTTAATTTGACTTTCTTTTTCCAAATTAACAAATTTTCAGACTATTGGTTTAAAAATTGATTCTTCCTTCCTTGATTTAGAGAGTTTATCATTTTATGCTAAAAAAAAATAACCCTGCTAGAGTTCTAGAAAAATTCTGTCACCGACCTTATGTCATCCAACCTCATATGGCCAAAAGAGAGAGAAAGCAAAAGTGCAGATTCAGGAAAACAGGACAGAGCATGCTAATATTCCCTGGTTAGAAAGTTCTATAGTTCCTTGGAAGGAAGCACCACTTCCAGAAGCCAGAATTCAGTCATCATGTGGCGGCCTCACTGTCTCTTTCCCCAAACGCTTCCTACTCTAATGCCTGCTAATGCAGGGAAACGCAGTTGATTAAACATGGAAACTCTTTGTAAGGACAGTGGAATAATCCATAAAAAACTTGGCCAAATACATCTTGTCCCATGTGGCAAACTTTACAGATAGAGAACTCTGGGAAAAATACTCTTTACTGTCCAAGGTGGTCCATATTATTGCATAGACTAGACATTTATTTGAGACGTATTGTAGTTGTTAATGTGTTTATAGAGGACCCATTTTAATTTCATCAGGAAATGTTTATAATTTCAAAATGTATCCTTATCATTTCAGAACAATTTTTGGTATGGTCTTAAAAGGAAAGGTTTTGCTGTAATACAGATATGAAATCTCAAAAGAAACCTTCCTAGCATTCCCCAGAATAGTGACCCCTGAAAGAGAAAATTGCAGTGAACATATATGTTGGTGATACAGTCAGGGAGAGTTTTTAAAGGCTTGATGACCTTTCAGTTACTAGGTTAAAATCATATGTGGAACCATCGCTAAAGTTATTTCAATTTTAGAAGTTCCAGTGAGGTCAATAAGAATCTTGCTTGGGAAGGACTGCATTTTTTATGATAATATTTAATATTTCATACTTAAACAAGTCAAGAATACTGTGGATTTTTGCCAATCAGGTAGAATTTTGTTTCTAAGTCTGTTGCAGTACCCCCCACTCCAGTCTGCTGCTACCCTCAGTTTTCTTAAATTACTTCTTCTGCAACTATCAGTGTTATTCTTTTTAAAAGACTCATTATATTTAATGTCATGTCTCCCTCACTTTGTAGGGGATAACATTTCCATGAATGGGCTAGACTTTTCTCTCGTGAGATTTGTGGACTAAATGGGGCCATCTGCATAGATATGTTTAGCATCTATTTAGATGTTTTTAGAGTCTGTTTAATTGACAATCAAGACTTAGGCCTGTTGATTGACAAATTAGTTTCTCTTTTAGTGAATTGTGTTTCCCACACGAAAAAACAAAATTTCCCATGCCAAATCTCAGAATTCATAGGAAGTTCTGTGCTTGAAGTCAGTTGTCATGTTTAGTTTGAGTCTCTATGATAAAATATCTAATACATGTCAGATGCTGGCTCCTTCCTGGAATTGGAAGGGAAGAGGCCATTCGCATCTCAGACAGGCACACTGGAGTGAGTTCATGCTTGTATTCCATTTGGCTTTCTGGCTGTGAACCCCGAGTTGAGCCACTGCATAGCACTGGTAAAAATTACTTTATAAATAGTCCATTTTTCTTTGCTTTTGGGACCACCTGTGCTGCCAGGTTGTCACCTCCATGTGAATTTTCTCCTTGCTCTCCAATTTTGTCAGTGGGGACACATGAAACACTATGTATTATGCCTTTTCATATTTATTTATTTATTTGTTTTTGTCATGAAGTGCTGTGTGTTTCTGAAAACAAGGTCACTGTGTTATTAGCTGAGGATTATCTGTCTGTTGTAAATAGTCATGAAATGCCACAAAATGCATTATTATTTGGGGTAAAAACTATTTGGTGTATCTTATTATAATTAAAATTATGTACTATGTTTTATATATGTGATATATATGATGTAGATGATATGCATCTTGACTTCTCACTAAGAATATTCATTTGTTTTCCCCTCATGAGCCAGAATTGTCAAAATTTCTGTACTCCCAGTGCCAAACTCAGGAGCTTCAAGTACTTGTTGCTGGACTCATGCAGATGGATGGAACCCAATGATAGATGGCATAACACCTAGTAACAGAGGGGCCCGTCTCTGGACGGAGAAGGGTGATGACGTGAGCATTCTGGTGGGAAGTTATCTTTCACTCGTAGGTTATGTCGTGATTAACTCTGTGTATAAAGCTATGTGGCCCATGTAAGAAGTCACACGGGAGTCGTTCACCTGACTGAGTGGTTAACAGGAAGGAGCTGCCACAGACCCAGGGCTCTCAAATGGCCACGTCATCAGAGACCCAGGGGTGGTAAAGAGCTGCTATTTCAGCAAATTCATAGAGCAGTACACTCAAAGAAGCAAGTTTGTTCTAGAATTTACACCTGCAGCAGGAAGCTTCTTTCTGAAATAATGATATTAGTGAATATTACAGAATTGATGTAAAGAACAAGCATCTGTTAATATGGAACTTTAGCCATTCACTTTCCTGCAAACAAAACTTCTAATATTTTTAATACAAAATGACCATGCCACATTTATTTAGATGTTAACCTAAATGAGAATCTGCATTATCAAAATAATTATATATATATTTTAACACTGTAAATGTGTATATATTTATGTGAGTATAATATTAATAGATTGCGGAGGATTAAAACAATCATTATTTTAATACCTGGCACCAATGTTCTTTTCAGTGAGGAAACCATTTTTGTTTAGGAATTATTCAGGAAAAAAGTGAAGCCTCACAGGCAAGGGCTCTAAGAAAAATATTAAACAAATACGTAAATGTGTTTGTTTATGCAGTGAACAAAAGTGGATGAAAGAGAAGAGTAGAGAGAGGAATGGGCAGAAGGAAGTGAATGGGAGACACCATGGCAAGGGGGCTGGAATCCACAAAGAGAGGGGGCCAGGGAGAAACCCCATTGTTAGGTTGGCTGAGATATTTGAATATGAAAAAGTCTAATAGTCAAATTTATGCTTTGTGTATAGGTACATTTTAAAGTCATAAGTAAAGTCTGTCACACACCCTAATGCGTGGTTGATCATCGTGTCAGAAATCCATGACTGGGTTGGCACAGAGCCGAGAGAGGCACAGCATGAGGTAACGTCTCCCTGGGGCTGTGGGAGACATCTGGTTGACCCACAGTGACCTTGAGGCAAAAATCCCCTAGGAATTTGAAGAAAATCTCTGGAGGATACTTTGCTTTATTGAGATCTGGGAAAAGACTGTGGTACCAATTTTATTTAAATCAGGAAACAAAGGATGGTGGAAGGGCGGGGAGGTATGTATGAAGGGAGGTGCCCCAAGCAGAAAGGCATCCCTTGGTGAATTCACAGTTCTATCATCCAGACTTTCCGTCTCTACGGGACAGTGGTAGAATTCTGGCCAAATAAGGGTAGTTTGGAGGAAGCTTTAAGAGGCTTCCTGGTTCAGAGGGGCTCCGCTCGGACGCACTGCCAGCCAGTGTGTGTAAACGGGAGTCCGCTTGGGATCCAAGTATAGGGTATAGAGTACGCTGATACCACAGCCCCTGCTCTCTTCATTCCGCGGGGACCCTTTCCTTCAGGGTTCTCTGTACTGTGTGTACCTGCCAGTCCCGAGAGAGAGAGACAGACAGACGGACAGACAGCAATTCTTCGTATCTCTGCTCTCACTTACAACCCTCCTCTCCAGCCAATTTCCTCAGAAACACTTCTCTCATTCTTTTGACGGGACTGAGGATGCAATTCGCTGTCAATAAGTTGAATTAATTAACTTGATTACTGTAAAATAAGGGCATTTATTGATTCATCTTAATTCTATTGATAGATATAGCTCCGAAACATTCAACACGTTTTTTTCCTTTAGTTTCCTATAGGCTAATCAGCAAACATCACCAGAAGTCAATGAGCTTAATTCAAAGATACATTCATAGGTCTCCATGTGGGATTTTAATGATCCTACCTGGGAACAATTTATTCAAACTTCAAAAAATGTTTTTTTTTAATTTATTTTGAGAGAGAGAGAGGGCAAACAGGAGTGGGGCAGGGAGAGAGGGAGACAGAATCCCAAGCAGGCTCTGTGCACTCAGTGCAGAGCCTAATACAGGACCTAAACACAGGAACTGTGAGATCATGACCTGAGCCAAAATGAGGAGGCAGATGCTTAACTGACTGAGCCACCCAGGCACCCCTCAAACTTTTTATTAATAGAGAAGATTTTGGGGGCTCACCTGGTGCTAAGGAGGGTTAATTTTTCAGGAAAGAAATGTAAACAAGTACTTAGCTTGCCCTCTGGTGATCTTTTTTGGTCTTGCATGGACTAGTTTCACCTGTGTTACTCTTAAAATGGGCCCCTGTCATATCCTGCTTGTGTTCCCAGAGGCACCTCACATCCTTTTGGGACACACAGCAGACACTGCATAAACCCGTGCTGAATTGCATTCAGCCATGAAAGCAATGCTTCGATGACATAACGTATAATCTCCTAGCCCACTCTAGGTTTCCTGAGAATTTTGTATTGAATCTTAACTATGAACACTTTGAGTCCATGAATGACATCATTTCCTTATCAATTTTGAATTGCATGCATCTCCTGGATAGAGATTTTACTGGATTGATCATACAGTGGAGAAATGGCGCAGAGCATAGTGGCTGACTCCCTGGGTCGCCAGATAGCTTGCTTGCCCCTCAGTAGCCGAATGACCTTGGGACATTACCTGCCCCTCGGCAACTCAATTTATTAACTTGTAAAATGGGAATAATAATAGTTCCTACCCGACAGGTCTGATGGGAAGATGAAATGAAGTAATATGTGCATAGCTCTGAGAATAGTACATGACAAATAGGTGCAATAATTAGCCCATTAGCTCTTCCTGTTAGTAGTAGTGAAAATCCTTAGTGTTTCATGTGGTATAAGTCAGGGCACATCTCTTTCTGATTTTCATTCACGAAGTATATGCTTATTGTTTCTCTGGACAGTGACTTGCTGTGAAAACTGGAGATAGAAGTTATGAATTTTGGGTTTTCCCTCAGTGGCACTAAACAACAGTAGCCTTCAGCCCAGCTCCTGGAAACATCCACATGCCCAGGACCAGGGCTGCTCTTGTGTTAAAAGCAAAAAGGCCTAAACTTGTCCAGGAGCTCCCCATCTGCGTCCATCATTCTTTGTCTGGCGCCGAGTGCACGCATTTATCCATTTTGATTAGAAGGGGAATCGATAGCCAAGCATACACGTTCCCTCAGGCTTAGTCCCAGCGCTGCCTTTTGCTTAAGGCAAAGGAAAATACTCTTTTTTCTCTCTTTGTCTCATTTCTTACTGGATTCGGACTTTGGATGAAGAGTCTTGGGTCCCTAATCCTGGGTGATATATTAAGAGACAATGCACATTCCTCTAATGCCTGCATCCCCTTCCAGTTTTTAGATTATTTGAGGATTCCAGATCCACTGTTTGTTTGTTTAAGAAAAGCCTAAATGTCAGGTGATCATGCCCCAGAAATGTTTTCAGGGAGTGTGACTTAGTGTGGCTTCAAGGACACTCAGTAATTATAATGATTTTGGCCACATGAAGAACTCCAACAGAAAATTCCAGTGATGAGTCATTCAACAAATTTTTATTGAGCCCGTAGTGTATCCTACAAGCCCCATACAAAGCGCTGGGGATACAGCAAGGTCACTGCTTTTTGGCACTTACGTTCACTTGTGGCACGGCCAAGGGTCTGCGTATTTTCCATTTGCTGCCTCAGCTCCGAAAGTCTCCCCTTCTCAGTGCTAATCCGTGCCCTGGGAGGCTGACCTGAATGGCCACATCTGGCTCAGCACGTTTTTGTATGGTCCATGAACCAAAAGTGATTTTTGCAGTTTCAGATAGACAAACAAATAGAAGTTCCAAAGAAGATTTTATGACATGTGAACATTGTATGAAACTCAAATTTCAGTTGTCTGTCAACAAAATCTTATTGACACACAGCCACACCTGTTTGTTTACTTAGGCTAATGGCTACTTTCTACCCTAAAGGAGCAGATCCAAGGAGTTGCCAAAGAGACCCTAAAGCTTGAAATGCCTGAAACATTTACTGTCTGACCCTTTACAGCAAAAAAGCGTGGCTCCCAGGCCTTCATCCGTAGACCCCTTGCCCTCTTCTAGTTGAACTTGGCACATGGGGAGGTGCTGTTGGAAATCCTAGGACAAGGAGGAGGGGCTTCGGGGGCCTCTCTTCTCTAGCTTTCTCTCTTTGCTGTCTTTGTGGGTTGGCTGAGTGGACTTCTGAAGGTCACAGCTCCTACCCGGTGGTCCTTGGAATACAAACCCATTCCTTCCTATGCTGGCCCTCTGGTCCCCCTCACCCCTCCAGGCCCAGAGGTAATAATGTCCTTCATTGTACGAGGCCCTGGGGACTGCACTGTCCTGTGCTTTCCCCACACTCTGCCTCCCCTCTGTCATGAGCCCCTTACTAAACTATGCTCTAATAGCCCAGTTTGTAATACCCGGCTTGCTTGGGCCTAAATGGATAAAGCAGAGATCAAGGTAAGTTGAGATGGTGAAAATAGAATATCAAGTAGAAAACAGAGTGAATGGTCAGGCCTCTTGTGGAGGTGAAGTCTGAATGCTAAGGAAAAAGAGAAGGTCCAGGGAAATGCCATTTTGTGGAGAAGCAGCTGGTATAAACTTCTTACGAGTATTACACAGAGCGCCTGCAGCCTAGTGGACAGCACATGGACTAAGATGGCGAGTGAGAGAAGCAGGGGCTGGTCATGCAGCCTTACAGGTGTGTGCTGACAGCTTTTTTTTTTTTTTTTAAATGCAATGGAAAATTTTTAATGTTTTTAAAATTTATTTATTTACTTTTTTTTTGAGAGACAGAAAGAGACAGTGTGAGCAGGGGAGGGTCAGAGAGAGAGGGAGATACAGAATCTGAAGCAGGCTCCAGGGTCTGAGCTGTCAGCACAGAGCCCGATGCAGGGCTCGAACCCACAAACCGTGAGATCATGACCTGAGCCGAAGCCGGTCGCTTAACCGACTGAACCACCCAGGTGCCCCAGATGCAATGGAAATATTTAAACAAGGATGGCATAATCTGATTTATGCATTTAAAAAAAATCATTCCAGCTATTGTTTGGAGAAGGAATTGTTTGGTAGCAAGAACAGCTTCACAGAGACTGGTTACGGGGTGGCGGTGATTGCAGTAATGGGCAAACCCACAACCAGAAGGGCACGGTTGGTGCTGTTCTGGTGTTTTCTAGTGGGATTTAGGGGGATGTGCCATAGACTTAGTGGTACGGGATGTTAGAGTTAGAGGCGGGACAGTGACGACTGGAATGAGGTTTCGTGAAACATGTGGTATGTCCCATTGATTTTCCATGGAGAGGACATTGCGTTTCTTATTTCTTTGGATGATAATGTCTTATTTTCTGCATTTATAATTCCTTCTAAAGCTTTACAAGCCATAAGCTACCTTTTCTTCGGACAATAAAGAGTAAAAGCTAGTTGGGGATAGTTTTTATATCTGGCTTCTGCGAGAGTGAAACAGGAACAAAATTTTGCACTAGGGCAGGTAGCTTGTGATGGTGTTTTGATTGCACTGCCTGGTTTGATTGTGTTCTCTGTGCTTCCCTGAATTGTTCCTTTGGGTTTCTGGGTCTGGGTACTGTGGTTAACTTTTGTATTCTATTTTCAGTGGTTCAGCCACGTTTATTTACAGTCTTACAAAGGCTGGTGTTCGTGCTCCCTGCCTCCGCCTTCCCACCCCTAAACACACACGCACACACACATGCACTCACTTATTCTTAGGGCCGCTGCAAAATTTGGTCTTTGCTGGCATCTTGCGATCATTCCCAGCATCCTGGAAGAGAGGGAGGTCCTCTGGTGGGATTGTGCTGCACAAGGGTGGGGATATTTTGTTCCGGGTCATTTCGGTTAGGCCTGTGCAAGAGATTTTGCCCCTTTGTCACCCAGCAGCTTCTTTCTACGTGGATGAACAGTGTGAGCCAGAAGTGATCCTTTTTTTTTTTTTTAATTTATTTGAATGCTTATTTATTTTTGAGAGAGAGAGAGAGAGAGTGAGCGAGCAAGTAAGCAGGGGGAGGGCATAGAGAAGGAGAAACAGAATCCAAAGCAGGCTCGAGGCTCTGAGCTGTCAGCACATAGCCTGATATGGAGCTTGAACTCATGAACTACTACATCATGACCTGAGCCGGAGTCAGAGGCTCAACCGATTGAGCCACCCAGGAGCCCCCAGAAGTGATCCTTAAACACCTAGGGCATTTTGACAAAACACTTCCAGTATTTGCTTTTATCCACGTAGGATTTTCTTTTCTCCCAACTTGCGTGTTTCACTTAGTTTTGCCAGTTTCCTGTGGTGTGTGTGGTAAGTTCTTTTGGTAGGTGCTATGCATAGTTTAAAACAGAACTGTAAGCATAAGTACAATTCATTCAGTTCTGTAGCACATATTTATTGGATGCCTAATGTGTAGTAGGCCCTCCTGTGCTGGTGAGTGGAGAGTCTTCATCTCCAAGGAACTCATGATGTGGTGGGGGAATTCTAAGTCTAATTCAGTGTGGCAAGTGAAATAGAAAGATGATGGTTATTTTAGAAGAAGGAAAGTGTAGTGCTTGACAGCACAGACTCTGGAGCCAGACAGCCTTGGTTCAAATCCCAGCCTCACCACGAATTATCTCTGTGATTCTAGGAAAATACCTTAAAGTCTCTGAACCTTATTTTCCTTATCAGGAAGAAGGAGATACTGTAAGGTTCAAGAGAGCTAATGTAGCAGAACAACTATAGCAAAACAGAAGAACGCCTGGTGTATAGTAAGTTCCTAAATATTTGTTACCTATTATTCTTAATGCCCCCACATAATCTTCACAGGATTAAACTTTGAAAAGGAGGATAGAATTTAATGTGGTTAAGTAGTTACCACTTCACATGGAATCTGGAGAATTTTTCAGAGCCGTTGATAAGACGCCAATTTCTGGTTTGTGAGATTATTTTTAGTAACTGAAAATACAGGAGTGAACCCTTAAAACTACCTTCAAAATATTTCCCCCCTTCTCAGACCTTCTGGATCTGGATTGGTATGCTGTAAGAAGAAGAAATGAATCTGTTCTGTTTACTGATAGAGTCAGGTGCACTGATGTTAGGGAACATTTTTCATGATGTAATCCTGGACTTCAATGCCTACCTTTTAAAATTAGCTGTCTTCCTCCAGGCTTTCTAAGGAAATAGGTGACTGTGAAAACTGGATATATTGGTTTTAATTCCCATTTTTTAGTGTTGTACCTCCTACGCGGCATATATAGGGAGGGTTTTCCGAAAAACCTGCAAGTATGAGGTAGACAGAACATAAGCAGCAGGTGCCCAGACATCAGCCGACTTTCTCCCGGCCAGTAATCCCGGCCTTCTAAATGTTTTTCTGAAATCATTACACCTGCCAAGTTCTTATTGACCCATCCTTTCCCTTGGCATCTTGAGGGATTGTGTCTGAGGGATGTTGTTGAATTGTCATTAACTAGCACATCCTAGCTGCTTAATCATTGCTGAATAAACAGATGAATAACTGATTTTAGTGTTTGGGTCCATCATAAAGTATGTTTAGTACCTACCCACCTAAAGAACTTACTTTTATATTTCCTTCCTCTTTCTGCATCTTATTTGTAGACAAGAAACTACAATATTTTATCCCTCCAGTGGGACTGCTGAATATAGTCGTGTGGTTTTTGTATTTCATAGAAGCATCCAGACAGGAGGGCAGGTTGGCACTGAAACTCAGCCTGTGCTGTGGTTGCCTGGTCATGTGCCCTGGTAAGGGGCTCTGTCTAATCAAAGTAGGGGTGCCTTTTCTCGCCCCTGGCACAACAGTACTGCCCACTGGCCGATCCAACAGTCAGTGGGGCTTTTCTCTTCCATGGCTGGGCACCATGTACTAACTCTTCAGCACAGAGGTGGCATCTTTATCTAATTTTTGTATAGGTACCAGGCAGCCTAGTAGTGGCCATGGCAGTAAACTCAGGGTTCCATTCCTGTGTTCCATGATTATGAAAAGCAGAAAGGGAATAGGAAAGTAAATCAGTGCCTTGTTTCATTAAGCCTGCTGCCCCAAGTGCAGATCAGTCGTGGGATGATCCTGTTCTGTGATGTACCCTACTCTTCAGAGCAGTTTGCTGTTTTCAAGTGGTTTCATAATCACGTGGATGGCTCATTACAGTTTTTTCCTTGCTTTTAACTTTAAAACATCTCTTACTAATGATGAATTTTTTAGCACCTTCTATATGTAGGTGCAGAAGGAAAGAAGGTAAGTAGGAAAGAATTTAAAAGTAAAGGCCCGCATAATCTCTGGTTGCACTCTCAGCCAAGATTTTTCAGCTCATGCTCCCATTGAGTCCGTCGTGAGAACTGCTAGCAGTTAGAGGAAATGAATAGTTTATATCTCTTCCCTGCGCATCTCCTGTTTGGCTCTGCTAATGTCTAATGAATGGGCTGGAGAGCAGGAGGTTGCAAATCAGCCAAGCCCTCATTGAGCTCCTGCTGGGATGTGAGGGGTACGAAGAGGCAAGAGAACTGGGCCCAGCTTTCCTGGAGTGCTGGTCCAGCCACGGGCCAACTGTTTCTTGCAAGTAACTGTGCTGTTCTCTTAGCTGGTGGTAGCATTTCAAATGTACTTTTTAATTCCCCCCCAAAAAGGATGGATTCTAGGATTCAAGTGGGTAACTTCAATAGAAGGAGGAAGCTGGTGCGATACAAAGGACCTGGCGGCGGTGAGGGTGGACAGATGAGCCCTGACTCCTCCCGGGAGCAGTTGCCAACCCCACCCCCCAGCCCCCATCCCCTGGGCGACCTGCCAGGCGGTCCAGTAGTTCCAAAGGAAACTGGAGAAGCTGAATCTTGATGTGAAATGTCATGACTTCTTAAATGTTGGCTCAACCTCTTATGAAACAGTGTGGGACAGACTGTTCCTACAGTGGGACTCAGCTCTTTCGCTGAGCCTGTAGCTTCTGAATTAGTTGGGGTGGGTGCAGAACAGAGGCCCGGATTGCCCTGTTGTAGAGTTGTTCCCCCTGGGCCCCCTATCATAACATGCTACAGAGGGTCCCCGCGTTGGGAGCTGAGGATTAATTGGGGGTAGGCTTACCCATGAGGGTCTGTGTGATGGGAAAGGGGGAAGGGATGCCTGCTCATGGGCACAGGGCCAGCATCTCTTCCTGGAGCTTGGTCCTGGCCCCGTGCTGTGACATGTCACGTCCTGCACAGTTGGCGAGGAGCTGACCATACCCAAGCCCTGAAGAAGGAGGAGGCCTAAAGATCAGTCAGGGTTCTCTGGGGGACTGGGAACAGTAGGAGATACATAGGTATACATGTATATGTACATAGGTATTTTTATATTTATATGTTTGTAAATACATATGTTTAAAAATCTACAAATATATATGCATATATAAATGTCTGTGTGTATATGCACACATGTATATATGATTTGTTTTAAGGAATTGGCTTATGTAGTTGGGGGGCTGGCAAATCTGAATTCTGTAAGGCAGGCCGGCAGGTTGGAAAATCAGATAGCAGGTTGGAAACTCAGGTAGGTTTCCTATGTTATGGATTTTTTTTCCCTTCCAAGTTTTATCTAAATTCTTCTTAGTTAACAGTGTAGTATTAGTTTCACATGTAGGACTTAGTGATTCAGTACTTACCTACAACACCTAGTGCTCCTCGCAAGTGCCCTCCTGAATGCCCATCATCTATTTAACCCATACCCCCCCTTCCCTCCAGCACCCTCAGTGCGTTCTCTGTAGTGAAGAGTTGGCTTTAGGGTGTGGTTTGCCTCTCTCTCTTCCCTCCTCCCCCGATGTTCATCTGTTTTGTTTCTTAAATTTCACATAGGAGTGAAATCATATGGTATTTGCCATTTTCTGACTGACTTATTTCACTTAGCATTATACTCTCTAGCTCCATCCATTTTATGGTTTTGAGGCAGAATTTCATCGCTCGGAAGCCTGTTTTTGCCCTTAAAGCTTTCCATTGGTTGGATGAGGCCTCCCCACATTATCTGGGCTGATTTCTCTTACAGTCCTCTGATTGGAGAAGTTAGCCGCATCTCTCGAGTACCTTCCCAGCAATACCTGGGTTGGCATTTGATTAAACAGCGGTCCTGTGGCGCTGCTGGGCTGACACGTAAAACTGACCGTCATCTCTAGGTTTGTGGTCATGATGTTGGGAAGTGGAGAACATGAGGTTACATGGGAGTCCAGTACAGCACTTAGTACAGGGCCCCCCACACTCTGTCGGCATTGCATTTGAATGCAGTTCATTAATTCTGATCTCAGCTAGAGGAGGAACTGTCTTGCAGTGAATCACGTTTAAAGCTTCAAGACCTCTGGCTCGCATAGGATCCTCCCAAAGTGCTGTTCCTAATTTTGTGTTCATAACATTGAATTCTTTTCCTGGGTCATCCCTCCTTGTAGAAGCTCTAGGCCCTTTAGTACCTGGTCTGCCACAGTCAGCTCTCCCCCTGTTTCTGTGTGCCCTCATCCAGTCCTTCTGTGCCTCTGAGCCTCACTTTCTCCATTCATAAATTGGGAAGACAATGCTAACCATCCTCTGGGGTTCTTCCAAGGATGAGAGAGTCTGTGTAATTATGAACATCAAATAAATCTCAATGCTTTCTTCTAGTTTCTGCTTCTCAGAAGGGTTCTAATATTAGTAATTTTGTTAGCTAGAAAAGTAGAACCAAATTCTTGTACTCAATAAAATAGGTGATTTAAAGTATGAGAATGTACAATTCCCCACCCACAAGTGGCATCAAAAGCTATTTTCATTTTGAATAACTAGCTTTCCCAGATGCTTCACTTTGAAAACATAGGCGTCATGTAGCCAGGTCCATGGGACGTGGGGCCTTCCTTAGGTATTGCCTGGAGCCTGGCGCCGTGCTGAGGGTCTCCCACCTGATTCGTTCATCCTGCTTCTCATGGTGGCACTGAGGTAACTGTCACCATCCCCATTTTCCAGGTGGGGAAACTGAAGCACAGAGAGATTAAATGTCACTCACCCACATAATCAGCAAAGCCTAAGATTCGAACCCCATGGCGTGCTGTTGTGCTCTGTTAGCGTGAGATCTGGAGGTAGAAGGACACAAGCAGCTTCCCAGAGTAGTGAGGAGAGCATTTGCTTGTGGCAGCTGTTTAATCTAGTGGAATCAGGTCCTGGGTACCCGCTTGAAAATGAAATCCTCTGCTTCCTCTAAGGGGGCCAACGCAGGGCTGCTTTGCATGGCTGTGCACAGTGTGCACTGCCCAAGTCTTCTGATCCTGCACCAGCCGAGTGCTTCACTATGGATAGAGGCCCCTGCGGAGCTGCAGTGGCCCAGAGGGGTGTGCTTTTCTCACACGGGTCATTCTGTAGAGCTGGGGCCCTGGCCCCAGTTATATAGATGCTAACCGTTCTTTCTGCAGTTCCCCATTCTCACCATTAACATGCTCTCCCTATTCCTTTCTAAACATGTCGGTCTTCCCAGTTTTGTGGGGCATCTCCTTTGTACAAATCCTCCCAGCCTCCTGGTTTTCTGTGCTCTGGTCTCAATCCCCTCCTGGTAATACTTACTTATTCATTCATCAGCATACATCTATCAAACATTTGCTGTGTGCTCCGTACTGTCCTAGATGTTGGAATTAGAATAGGGGTAAACTCAGAGGTGGGTGGGAAAGTCTAAGTAATCCAGAAGCTCAGATTCATGGAGGGAAGACGATTATCAAAAAACCAGTCATAACAATAATAAAGTTGTGTTGCTCCTTCACTATGTTCTGGGTATGTTCTAAGTGCTTTGCTTGAGTTCAGTCATTTGAACCTTCCAGTAAGGCCTTGCATGTTGGTGTGACTCATGTTCCCATTTCGTGTGAGATTGCACCATGGGGTTGCTGTTATGATCCAGGGAGGCCCACACCGGGGTAGAACCGCAGTCTAATATGGCTGACATAAGAGAGGTGGGCCCAATGCACAGTTTCATGTGCAAAGCCACTCACATAGCAGTGGAGTGAAGCTAAATTCAGGCTGCCTGGCTCCGAGCCCGTAGTCCTAACCCCGAGCTGCACTGAGCTTCCTGATCACTGGAGTGTTAGTGTTCAGAGGAGCGGGTACTGGCTGGCTCTGAGGAGCGGGTACTGGCTGGCTCTGCCTGGAGGCGTCAGCGGGGGCTTTTCCAGGCTTTACCTGCACCCTTACCTACCGTTCCTTGACTGTGTGGACTGTATCTACCCCATATTCTCAGGTGGCATAGACGGGCAGAGTCTTCATCTCTTGCATCACAGCTCCTGGTCCAGAGCCTAGCTCTTAGGAAAGCCTCTGTAAAAAATTCTTATTTGATTAATACTTTTACCGTCAGCGTGTCTAAGTTTTCTGGGAGAGAAGAATGTGGAAAAAGAAGAGAATAGGGTTGAAGATAAGAATTCAGGGTTAGGAGAGGAGGAAAAGAAACAATTCAAGTAACTAAAATATTAGGGAAACTAAAAGTTTCTCTGAATAATATTTAACAATAATAAATAATAATATTATAATGAATTATCTGAGCTAAATGTCCCTAGATAGGCAAAAATTGGATGTTTAGAGTATAAAAAAACAAGTGAATTTGATTTTTAAAGGAATAACAGTTTTATAGCACAGCTTCGCGCTTTCTCATTGTTCTGTCCATTCTAGCCCAACCTGGCTACATCAATGTATCCATTTGTCCTTATGATGCAAGGGTCAGTTTTATAGAAAGAAATCTCAAAAGATATTTGGTGTTTAAAGTGCATAACTTCCTGTTAAGCTGAGAAAATAGAGTTTTTAAAAAAGAGATCTGGGTAGAGATTAGAGCAGAGAACCAAGATTCAAGCACATTTTTTAGTTGGGTGAATGGCTTAGTTGGTTGAGCGTCCAACTCTTGATTTCAGCTCAGATCATGACCTCAGGGTTGTAAGATCAAGCCTCTCATTGAGCTCTGTGCTGGGCATGGAGGCTGTTTGAGGTTCTCTCTCCCTCCCTCTAGGTCCCCCCCCAAAAAGATTTAAACACATTTCCATAGTTACTCTAAGCAATTGTTGTTTTCTCCAAGACCATTTTTGCATGCATATAATGGTGAATCCATTGATGATATATACATGTGCTCATTATAATCTAAATCTGCTAATTATGGAGTAGTTTGTGTTGGCAACAGGATTTTATGCTTCTGCCTTCTAGCATATTCCTGCTTCTCTTGCCAACTGTGGACACACAAAAGAATGACAAACCCTCTGTAAAATTTCTGAGAAGGTCTTGTTTTTATGATAAAAGATTCACCTTTCAACACATCCTTTGGTAGATTTTAAATTTCCTCAAGTTAGGTTAAATCCCAGTAGACAACTAAATAGCATATTGCTATTATCATTCATTCACTTCCAGGCAAGTCACTGGGGTTTATAAAGTTCCCAGTCACTGTCTGCAGCAGCCATAGCTACGACTCTCCCAGTTAAGTGGTCGGAAAACCAGTAAGCTGTGTCATTCTCTGTACAGGAATGAGGGCATTTGCTGTCACAGCTGGCAGCATGGAGGCTGCTCCTGGAACCCAGTGGGAGGGGACCAGGCCTCTTCCCACAAGCCGGAGAGTCTTCCCCAACAAAGACTTAGCCATCCCGGATGTCAGGGTGGATCATTATATAGAAGAAGACTCTCTGATATTAGATGCGTCTATATCAGGACCTTAATGTTTAGCGGATGGAAGAATGGGTAGAAAAAGTGCAGCTGGCTTTTGCAAGTAGTGGGTTCCTTGCTTTGGGTAATTAATTGTACGTAAATGTGCAAAAATGGTCATTTCATTTTTTAAAAAATGACTTTATAACTTACTTGTTTGAAAGCATATTAGCCTCTTCGCCCCACTCTTTTATCTAAAGAGTTTGAATTTTATTCTTAGAACTCATGAAGAAGTGATGAAGTAGACTTAAGAAGTTTAAAGTATATACATTTTTCCTGAGTCGGTACATTTGTCTTAATACTTGAGATCTTTGTAAAATTCTGAGGAGCCTTCCTGAACAATGTAACCTATTTTCCAGGCATGAGATATGTGGGGACCATTTCCACCTCTTCTTTAAATCTCTTTTTTGGGTTTCTTCTAGCCCTGTACATGAACTTTCTTGCACATCTCTACCAGGGCTGGGGTTCGCTTATTTTCTACACACTGAGAGGTTTGTTTCCTGGAAGCATCTTCCTCTTCCAGGAGGCAATGCCTATAGCATGCAGCCTTCTGACACATGGTGTGCTTGTGGCACACTTTGGCACAGGCTTCCTTGCTTTTACTTTCTGATCATTGGGAAATGATCCGGACACACGCTGCCGCATCCCTCTTCAGGGCCTCCCGTACTTAGCTTCTAGTTGAAATTCTCCCAGGGCCTGCATCCAGATGAACGAGCCGACGGAGATTCCGGCGCTGCTCTGCACCTCCTGCCCACCACTGGTGACCTTGCCCTTCCCGGTTCTTGTTCCTGCTGAGTGGGTTTGGCACCTGCAGAGTAGCAGCTGGACGGTCTGATAAGCCGCAGCGTGGCCTGTCAGGCCATCCTTCACCCTGGGTGGTGTTTTTGGAGGGGAGTTGTTGAAGCTGGAGTGACAACCACATCTTTTAGCGGGCGTCTGACTAGGTCTGTCTCTGCTGGTGACGTGCTTATCCAGCCAGTCTCTTGTATTTCTATAAGTTCCTGCTATTCCTCCCTTGGGCTACCAAGGACGTCCAGGCATAGAGTCCTCAGAACCTTCTTGTCTTCATCTCTGTTTCAGTTGGTATCACACAGAGGAGGAAGCCTTATCATTGAGTTTACCAGACTGTCTCCAGCTGAACAGAGACCCCGGACTTGGCACAGACCCTCGCTGTGATGTTTTGAGAACACTTGATGTTTATTGTTTCTTCAAAATTCACAGGGATACATACATGTTTGTTCTAGATAAAGATTGGAAAATACTTACATAAAGATGGGAAGTAACATATAAGTAATTAGAAACTGCTTATAATTTTTTTACCATTTATTAAAATTTTAGGCACATTCTATATATGTCCATGGACATGGGTTTTTTTTCTTTCAATTGGAACAAAGATAATACTGTTTTTTTGGGTTATTTTATGAAAAAAAATTTAGCAGTCATTTACCCATATCTTTATGTAGTTAAGGTAGCAATTTTTAAAATGTTTATGTATTTATTTTGAAAGAGAGAGAGAGAGAGTGTGTGTGTGTGTGTGTGTGTGTAGGGGAGGGGCAGATAGAGAGAGACTCTCAAACAGGCTCTATGCTGTTAGTGCAGAGCCCAACACGGGGCTCAGTTCCATGAACTGTGAGATCATGACCTGATCTGAAACCAAGAGTTAGATGCTCAATGGTAAGCCACCTAGGTGCCCCCGGAGTATCATTTTTAATGACTGTACAGTATTTTAACAGATAACTGGAACGTAGCATACATGCACATACATACACACATAAATACAAATCTATTTCTTTCCCAGTTGTTTTGGATCTATGTTTATATTTATTTCACCTTTCTCACTCTGATAAACCCTGGAATATTTGTTCACATCTGGTTGCTTATCTCAGAGGTGAAGTCCTATGCACGGGATTGCTTTGTTAGAAGGTTACAAATGTCTCAGATTGTAAAGTGTCATCCTTTTATTTATTTTTAAAAAAATATTTATTTGAGACAGAGAGAGACTGAGCTTGAAGCAGGGAAAGGCAGAGAAAGAGGGAGACACAGAATCTGAAGCAGGCTCCTGTTGCTGAGCTGTTAGCAAAGAGCCCAACGCAGGGCTCAAACCCACGAACCATGCATGAGATCATGACCTGAGTTGAAGTTGGACGCTTAACCAACTGAGCCACCCAGGCGCCCCCAGTGGCATCCTTTTAATGGCTGCATAATATTCCAGTGCACACTTATAGTTTATCTGTTTGTCTGTTGATGGACACTTGGGGTGTTTGTATACCTTTGCTACTGTAAATAATGCTGCAGAAAATGTAAGCGCGTAAAAGTTGTCAAATCACTATGTTGTGTGCCTGAAACTAAGGTAACACTGTGTGTCAACTATACTCAAAATAAAATAAGATAAAATAGCCTGTGTGATTAATGACTGCTCTTGCGACACTGATATAAATAACACAGCTATGTCTTTTGAAACTAAGAAAAAAGACTGAATGTTTTTTAAGGTTTTTGATACATGTTGCCAAAAAAACCTTCAAAAAGATATTTGCCACTTACTTCACTGTCTTGTTTGGAGTTGGCTAAAATCTTCTATTCATCCTTGATTTTTTTCCTCTTCCAATATGAGTTTTCTGCTCTTTCATCATTACTGATCTTGTATTTCAGAAGTATCTGCTATTTCAGTGTTTTAATGCATGTTTTAATAAGGAATGGAAGCTGGATTTGATCACATGCCTTTTGGGAGTCTGTTTATGTTATCCTGTATTTTCTATTATTTGGTTTGTCAGCAGTGAGGGATTCTGTTACTACCTTTCCTGACATTGGGTTATCCTTGCCTTTATTACCCCTTGGAATTTCGTGGGTGCTCCTGCTTGAGGGGGAGCGGGCCTCCCGTGTGAGGAGCGAGGGTGCAGAGCTGTCCCGGGGCTCGTGGCCTGTGGGATGGGCCAGCCACGTTGTGCGGTGGCCTCCAATGCTGTTAGTAGGAGGGATGACTTCACTCCAAGCAGGCTTTCTTATCCTTCTTAGACTCTTCTATGCCAGTTTCTCCCCAGGACCTCAGACCTGAGAGATGTCAGCATTCCCCTGAATACTGGTTAGGCCACACTGCTATCTCAGGTCGGGGAGATAGTGTCCGATTTTGATATTTTCTTTTAGCTCAAACGAGATCCCTGATGGAGTCTGTGCCTCCTAGTTTATCATGGAAATTTGGAACCATTGCATGGTTTCAGTGTTGATGATGCATAACTCATTATTGGTATATTCGTTTTCATCACTGGGTAGGAGAGTGATTTCAAAAGCCTGCACTTACATAGCAGGGTTTACTCCAGTACACTTGCATAAAGCTTTCTAAGAAGGAAAAAAAGACAAGATTTAAGGTATAGTCCTAAGCATGTGTTGGGTAACCAAACAAAAAACAAAAAAGGCTTAAAAATATGTCCGTTTTTAATTTTGAAATTAACTGATGTGCGGATAATTTGAAACGGTAGCATGTCTAAGAGAGCCATCAATGTTACTGCAACAACGAATGTGGCATCATTCTATGCATACCGGCATGATCTGAAAACTTTTATTTTAGCCACTCCAGTTACTTCAGTCACTGAGGCTGGAAATAATTTTCTGAAAACTAGATTAAATGTCACATGATTCACCTTTTTAAAAGTATGGAAAGAGTAATATTTTAAAGAAACCATTCTGAGAGCTTTCTGTATTCTAGACCCTGCAGAAGACTGTATTTTAGGCCAAGTTCCTGGTAGAAATTTGGTGCCCCAAATCTAAATATGCCCAAAGCTTTCAACAGTTTTCTACATTTCCATGAATCCATGAAACTTTACATGCGAAATCTGTATAGTGCATGTAAAGAACTTCTAGATGTGTCCCTTAACAGTGGAAAAAGATGTACTTTGAAACCTTACGATGTGTCAAGTACAGGAGGCCAAAGTTACTGTGAGTTAATGAAAAACAAATTTAAGTTGAGTGTTTTAAACAACTCCTGAAAGTATAGGCGGTGGAACTTATCAAGCAAAGCATTATCCGAGAAGAGTCTCTGTAGATAGGAGGGAAAACAGACAGCTGCACGTAGACAGTGAATGCTAGGTTTTAACAGTTAGCTTTACCAAAGCCATTTATTCACAGCAATTCTCAGTGGGGTTGATCACACTTCTAATAATACTTGTGAATCTGTGTTTTAGAGCTACTCTAAACATGAGAAAATCATTCACAAAGTACTCATTTTAACTCATAAGCTTTAAGCGATTTCATAATGGATTGATAGCTTCATTTAAAAAAAAATGGCAAAGTAGATACTTTGATTGAAATCTACCCAGCAGCAGTTTCAAGTTTTGTTAAGGTAGTAATCTCATATAATTCTGTCATCCTCAGTGTGATAGTGTGGAAATTGCAGATTGAATACAGCTTTGGTTTTCTGTGTTCACTGAATATATTGCTGTTAAGCTATATGTAAATCACATTTAAAAATCAATTGAATCATTTTAGATACATTAGAGGATCTGTGTGTGAAAGAATCCATTTGGGAGAGATTTTATAGACTGATGTGTCATCTCCTAGTTTATAGTATTTAAATATGGATTTTCTCAGACTTGTTTAAAGTGTGCATTGTACTTAATCATTTTGACACCCTGACTGCACGAGGCCACGTGGTCATTGCACATTTCTGGAGAGGAGAGGCTGGAGAGGTAAAACCAGATATGGTGCTGACAGCCAAGAGGGGGAACAGATTCCTGCATGTGTATTTTATGTTTGTTTGAGTTTTGTATTTTCAAGCTTACATATAAATAATTTAAAAAAATATACAGTTCTACAAGATTCACCATAAATGTCAGTAGATCTTTTTTCCTCTCATCTTATTTCAATTCCCACTCCCCAGAGTCAACCAGCCCAGTGTTTAGGGGTATTTTTCCTGCCTTTTACCTCCATGTTTCCAAAAGCAAGGTTAAACAACCGATTCTTGATTTGTTTTCTAGTTTTCGATATTATCTATTGATGTTCTCCCTTGGAAAATAGGGACTTTGCTCTCCTTCTCTAGGCCCCACTAAATTATTATAAGAACCAGTCTTTAGTTTCATAATATTTGATTATATAAGGGTGATAAGATATTAAATTCTTTCTCCTCCAAGGTGACATGTAAGGAAGGCAATTTCCAGTTGAATTGTAAGGTTGAGCTGACTGTCTGAGGACCAGCTGCTTGTACGGGAGCGTGTTGGCTGGCTGGGAATATGGCTGAGAGAAATTCAAGATCAACTATGTGGAGAGAGAGACTCAGAGTTGAACAGGGCAGAGACTGCAGTTGAGTATCCCGGGAACTTGTGTGGGCCCTGGAGGGAGGGCCGGCCCGGAGCCATTGTCATTCCTGCTCATGTTGACTGTGCGCAGGCGTGTGCAGTGAGACAGGGCGACCCTGTAGAGCAGTGTGGAGTGGTGGAGGTGGTCTGGCGGCTTGGGGGATAGAGTGAGTTATTTTCTGACTTTTAGCCATTCGTCTCAGCTTCACCTGCATCTTTTGTGGGCATCTGTTGCCTCTCAATCCTGGGTCCTTTGGGGGCCAACGGTACAAATTTTAAGAGGCAGGATTTCCCTCATTGCTGACGCTTATTATGGGGCAAATTTCATCTGCTCTCCAGTTCTCAAGATTTAAGGGTAGTTGTTTTTTCTCCACTTCTTTGTCTTTTTTGCATTAAATTGTTTTCTCTCCTGTTAAGAGTTCTGTGGTTTTGACTCTGACTGGTGTTCGGTATATAGCAGTTAGCTGGTGTTTTGAAATTTATTCTAATATAAAGGTCTTTGAAGGTGGTACCTATCCATAGGATAAGAAAGCAAAGAGGTGGTGGGAGACTCAGTCGGTTGGGTGTCCAACTTTGGCTCAGCTCATGATCTCATGGTTTATGAGTTCAAGCCTCACATTAAGCTCTTTGCCGACAGCACGGAGCCTGGATCCTGCTTTCGATTCTGTGTCTCCCTCTCTTTCCGCCTCTCCCCACTCATGTTCTGTATCTCTCTTCTTCAGATATAAAGAAATATTAAAAACATTAAAAAAAAAAAGAAAGCAGGGGCGCCTGGGTGGCTCAGTTGGTTAATCCGACTTCAGCTCAGGTCATGATCTCACAGTCCGTGGGTTTGAACCTCGAGTTGGGCTCTGTGTCTCCCTCTCTGTCTGCCCCTTTCCTGCTCACTCTCTGTCTCTATCTCTCAAAATAAAATAAAGACATAAAAAACAATTCAAAAAAGAAAGCAAATGATTATTGACTTCTTTTGTAGAAACAAAGATATTTGAATATTTGTGCTTTTCTTTTTTTATGCTCCTGATGTTGAGTCAGCTGTTTAATCCTTCTTGGAGATGGAAGGGAAGTTGAAAGATCACGCTCACCGAGTCCTGCAAGGCGTTGCTTTCCCGAATAGCGGCCGCTCCAGAGTCACACCGCATATTGTCCTCGTACAGATTCAACCACTGAAAAGAAAAAGAGCTTACAAAAGATTTCCTCTTGGCCCATGGAGTTCCACCTACTCCCTCTCTCAAAGATTGAAATAAAAATACAAAGAAAAATTAAGAGAATCCATTCTTGGCTTCTGTGCTTTCAAAGACACAAGGGTGGAAATTGAATGATGAATTAAGAGATCTTTCAAGGGTCGCTTTTTCTATCCTGAAGTTTTGCCTTAAAAAGCTCATTTTAGACCCTAACTCTGTGTCATATGCGAAACCATAATTTCTATTCCACTCTATAGAACCGAAATACCGAATGTGTCTTATTCCTGTGGCTGTCTGATGTCAGGGGAAAAAGTTGATCTTATAATTCATACAACCTTGGGTTCAAGCTCAAGCTATGCCATAGTGGACATATTATTTAACTTTCTCTAATCTTCAGTCTTTTTTGCCTCCAGAGTGATTGCAGTGATAAGCTACTTAATAGGTTCAAGACTTAATATTAGGCAATATTCTAAGCACTGTAAAGTGCTGTGTACACAGTAGATGCTTAAAAGATAAATATGCTGAGCCCACAGCTGAAAGTCCACTTAGTATTTTCCATGGATCAGGTATGTCATTATTTTCAAGATTTTGATGTAGGCTTGAGAATGTTAGTTTGCATTTATTGAACCCGTATTACCTCACATTGTTCTAAGTTCTTTATGTATGTTGACTCATTTCATTCATAAAAACACTGTGAGTTAGGTACAGTTGCAATTCCTAATTTATACATGAGTAAACCTAGCCCCAGAAAGGTTAAATAACTTATCCAAGGTGGCAAAACTGCTCAGTGGTAGAGCTGAGATATTTGAACGGAGGATAGTAGCTTTTCTCAGCCTGATTTAGGAGAAAAAATGAACTCTACTCTTTTCTTATACTTTGGCCTTTTGGAAAATTCCTGTTTGTCTTTTTAGTTTAATGGAAATATCATAGGAAGGTCCTTTTGGGTAGTATACATACATATAGGTTACATTTGGGGGGTTATAATATTTTTTAATGTTTATTTTTGAGAGAGAACAGGAGAGACAGAGTGTCAGTGGGGATAGGGCAGAGAGAGGGAGACACAGAATCTGAAGCAGGCTCCAGGCTCTGAGCTGTCAGCACAGAGCCCGATGCGGGACTCAAATTCATAAACTATGAGACCATAACCGGAGCTGAAGACGGATGCTTAACTGACTGAGCCACCCAGGCACCCTTCCATTTTGGAAGTGATAAATTAAGGGAACCAAATTCAAAACTAGTTTGGGCGAAAAGGCAGATTTATTGGGTTTCCAAGAATGATTGAATCACCTGTGGAGAGGGCACATGTGCCAGCTGGGCTCGGGAACAGCTGGCACCAGGGAATCGAGTTTTCTTGTGTGTTCCACTCGTGCCTCGCTGGGCATGTTTACTCTTGCCTTTATCACTGTAGAGAGGATTTCTGTTCAGTGCGAAAACTATTGCTGCTGCTGACCCAAGTTTAACATTTTATAACTGCAGCCATGTGAGAGGGCTGGCTTTCCGTCCCAGGTGAGATACGACGAATCCCAGGAAGGGACTGAGTCAGGTCCTCATACTGAGAGCAGGTCTGAGAGAACGTCCTAGAGGCTCTGGGTTCTCCTGAGGCAGCCCTGTAGACGTGGGGTCATGGAAGGTGAGGGCAGCTAAATCAGATAGGAATGCTTTTGACTGCAAGTAATGAAACCGTGTGAATTGGCGGTGGCTTAAGCACTTATTTACTATTGCAACAAAAAATGCGGAGTTCAAGCTGAACCTTTATTTCAATAATCTCATTAAGAACCATGTAGCATTCTCTTTTTTTCACTTAATCTTCTGTTTTTAGGCTTTTCATATTCTTGCTTGTCATTTCTTTGTTATATGGCTGCCAAATGTCCAAATACCTTGTGCCCATTCAAAGCAAGAATAGAAAAGTTTGTGTGTTAGCAGCATTTATTCTTCTTTTATTCTGTTTTATCTACTTTTTTCAGAAGCCCACACTAGACTTCCTTTTATGACTCATAAGCCAGCATGGAGCCAGGTGAGTGTCCCTACCTGTGTGCGAGTCTTGGAAAACGAGCAGCTAGCTTATTAGTCTCCATTGTGCAAAGGAACAATTGAATAGGGGTTAGGAATGGTCATTATTTTAGCCAATCAACATTGTCTGCTCAACAGCACATTAAAAAGATCGTATGTCATGATCAAGTGGGATTTATCCCAGGAATGCAAAGATAGTTCAGCATACATAAATCAACAAATGTGATGTATCACATTCACAACATGAAGGATAAAAATAATTATCTCAGGTGCAGAAAAAGTAGTTGACAAAATTCAACATCATGTCATGATAAAGACTCTCAACAGATTAAGTATAGAAAAAATCTACCTCAATGTAATAAAGACTATATATGACAAGCCTACAGCTAACAGTGTACTTAATAGTGAAAAACTGAAGGCTTTTCCTCTGAAAATAGAAAGAAAATCTTAAAATTTAGAGAGAACCGCTTAGGACCAAATAGCTAAAGCATTCTTGATCAAGAAGAACAAAGCCTTATATACTTCCTAATTTTAAACTTTATTAACAAACTGTAGTAATCAAAACAATACGTTACTGTCATCAGAACAGATACATAGATACAGGGAATAGAATCAAGAACCCAGAAATAAATACATGCATATATGGTCAACTAATTTTCACCAAAGGTGCCACGAATACACAATAGTAAAAGTATAGCCTCTTCCATAAATGATGTTGGAAAACTGGATCACATGCAAAAGAATGAAATTGGACCTTTATCCTACACCATACACAAAAATCAACTCGAAATGAATTAAATACTTAAATGTAAGATCTGAAACTATAAAACTTCTAGTAGAAAACGGAGGGAAAGCTCCCTGACATCAGTCTTGGCAATGCTTTTCAGGATTTGACACCCCAAAGCATAGGCAACGGAAGGAAAACTAGACAGGTGGGTCTACATCAAACTGAAGTTTCTGCACGGCAAAGGAAAAAATCAAAGAGGTGACCTACAGAATGAAAGAAAATATTTGTAAGCCATATATTCAATAAAACGTTAGTATCCAAAATATGTAAGGAATTTCACAACTAAATAGGAGAAAACCAAATAACCCAATGTAAAAAATAGGCAAAGAATCTAAATAAACTTTTTCTGTGGCACACAAACAAATGGCTGATAGGTGTATGAAAAGATGCTAGGTGTCACTAATTATCAGGGAAATGGAAATCACAGTGAGATGTCAGATATCACTGTATACCTGTTAGCATGGTCATCGTCAAAAAGTGAAAAGATGGCAGGTGTGGGTCAGAATGTGGAGAAAAGGCGAGCCTTGTCCAATGTTGGTGGGAATATAAGTTGATACAACTGCTAATGGAAAACAATATGGAGGCTCCTTAAAAAATTAAAAAGAGAGCAAATATATGGTTCAGCAGTCCCACTTCTGGGTATATATGCAAAGGAAATAAAATCAGTACCTCAGAGAAATCTCTGTACTCCCATCTCCACTGCAGCATTATGTGTATAATATATATTTTTAAATATAATGGAGTATTTTGTATATATATGGTGGAATGTATATAGTAGATAGACAATTATCAATAAAAGATATATAATTATTATATACAGAAAGGAATATCATTCATCCCAGTAAGAGAAGGAAGTCCTGTCATTTGTGACAACACCGATGAGCACAGAGGACATTATACTACGTGAAATGAACCAGACACAGAAAGAAATGTATTGCATGATCTCACTTGTGTGTGGAATCTTAAAAAAACAAACAAGCAAAAACAAACAGAAAGTGGAACTCCGAGTAATAGAGAGTAGAATGGTAGCTAACAGGCTGGGGCATTGGAGTCTTGGGGAGTTATTGTTTCAAGGGTACAGAGTTTTATTTTTGCAAGATGAAAAGGGATCTGGAGATGGATGGTGGTAATGGTTGTTCAACAACATGAATATATTTCATACCACTGAGCTGTACACTTAAAAATGGTTAAGATAGTAAATTCTAGGGAGTAAAATGAAAAAAATCCCACTCTGGTAAAGGGGGTGGGCAATCTGTTGCTATGGGAATGAGAGGAAGAGTATTAGGGAGTCTCACAAATGTGTACTGCATAATATATAACAAGTCTTGAACTTAGACCTCCATAATTTGAAACTGTCTTCAAAAGAGCATGCCCAGCCATTTGCACTTTACCGTCACCTCCCAAATATAATTCAGGCCTTTCTGCCTTTGGGCCCTGTTCCTGTGACTTTGTTCCCAACGCTTTTGTTCTTTCTTTTCCTCCATAGGTGCCAGAACTTTTAACTTTCAAGGCCCACTTCAGTTTGCCAGGTTCATGGTGGCATCCTGTTCCTTTGAATTCATATCACTTCTTGATCCAGCAACTCTTATGTAATATGCTACCTGATGACAAATTATATTTTGCTGTTTTGCCCTGTAATTTAGCTTTTGACATCAGGGTGTCTGATGATCTAATTTAACGAGACTGTAAGTTTCTTAAACAGAACAACCTTTCCTCTATTACTTTGTAAAGACTGTAGCAAAAAGCACAGTAGGTGCTCAATTTATGTTGTTTAATTCTTCTTTTCTGGACTATTCACATAAAGCCTAATTCTCCACGAAGAATAATTTTAATTCATGGCATGTCTCTGAAGTGCTTTAGAAGTGAGAACTGGGGGAGAAAATGCCTTTACTGCACAGTCTTTGTTGCCTAGCTCAAACTTCACTTTAGGATATCTGCTTAAGTGACATCTTCCACCTCAAACCCTCTGATGGCTCCTCACTGCACAGGTAATAGTCAGTGAAGACCATTCATTTCCCAGGTCAGGTTGCTTTTGGGTTTGTATTATGGACCAAACAGTTGCTGTGCTATTTTGGTCCCACCTGTTTTTGAAGAATTTGCAGTAATACCCATGGATTGTCAAATTTTACTTTCTCTGGAGTCAAGTGACTATTATGCACAGGTAGAAAAGGAAAGAAAAGAACTTAATGTAAGCACCGCAGTTTTTCAAAAGAAGTCAAGCTCTTTGGAGAAAGGGGAAATCACAGTGGGAAATGTGCTGCTCTATGAAAAGGTGAGATGCTGAAAAACAGTGGAGCCAGCAATGGGTTCCGCGTTTGCTTAGTATTTGATGAATGAAAATTCTATTCGTACTTGAGGATGATGGAGTTTGAAATGGTTGTATTCCAGCTTCATAGTATTCTTGAGAGTGTGGCTACATTTTTTTGGTGTCTTTTTTTTTTCCTTTTCATCTTCGATGTCCAGCTGGTATTTTGAGACAAGAGTATGATTATGGAATTGGATTTGAAGAGCAGCACTAAATCATTCTCACTTGGTACTTGACCTTCATCCTAAACAGAATAGATTTCATGGGAGAAATCAGGGTGGGGAAGATATAATTTAATTCTGCCATGGGTCAAGCAGAAAGGTTAAGTCTTTTAAGTTCCTCATTCTATGATACTGCTTGGTGAGGTTTCAAAAAAGCAATTTTTAATACTGGAATCATTCCATGCCTGTCCCATGTTTTTTATTAATTACTGCAATATGCAGGCTCCTTTGAAATAAGTTTTCCTTGCTAGTATTTCTTCTTGTATCTTTTAGGAAATGGGCAATTTTTTTTCTTCTTTTTATGAGTTAAATTTAAAAATTGTACTGATTGACATGCCAGGTGGCAACTGGTTAGTACTTCAAAAATACAAGGCTGGGATTTGACCATCTGTTTAAGAAGTGATTAGATTCATTTGTTTCCTTCCTCCTCTGCACCTCGGAACAAGATGACTGATGAGGGTTATTGTGAGTTGTCTTCTGTACCTTTCTTCTAAAGGTTTTATATCACCTGATGTTGGATGCTTGTAGCGAAGAAACTATAACGTCTTTGCTTGGTAGAGGCCACCTTCAGGAGGAAGTCCTCCATTGCCACTGTGCTCAGGTCTGCCACTCTGCAATATGGCGCTAGCGTGTTCTTCCCTTGGAGGAGAAATCTGGTCTCTATAGGTGGACTTTGTGGCTGTCAACTGACTATACTAACCTCCCAAATGCCTTTGCTTTGGATGATTTCTTTGAAGACATAGTTATGTCTGTGCAATCTTCTCACTTCTTTAATGAATGTAGGTAATTTTAACCTTTCTCCAGGCATCATAGCCAACTCTTCATTACTTTGCCTTCTTTTACCTCCCATCTCCTGACATGTTCAAAATAGAGTGCTCTAAACTGCACATGCCATTCTACGGAGATTGGCTCGTAATGATTTCCTTCTGTCTCAGCAGTCCCTTCCATGTGAATGTCAGCGTGGTGCCGACCTGTGGCTACTTCTTGCAAATTTGTTTCTTGACTCTGACTTCCAGCTTTGCACTCACTCTGCAAGTTCACATTGAACCTGTTACCAGTTGTGTTCCTCCCACTCAACTTTTTATTCCGAATGGCTCCTAGTTAACATTCTCCCATCTTTTGTGTATGGTTTTGGAACTCCTTAGTAACTGCTTCCTTCAGATCTGACCAGACTTACTTGATGGTTAGTCTTATTTTGAGGGGAGAGAGTATCCATGGATGCCAGTGCGACCTTCCTGTAAACCTGCAGATTATCTGTTGGGCTAACCTCCTTTGGGCACAGTGAATATACTGGTTTCGGCACATTTGAGAGTGCTTAGCAGTATAATTGTATTAATTTTCTGGAAGGTATGGGGTCACAGAAAGCCAGCAAGGCCTGAGCTGATTCTCATGTACGGCTTTCTTTATAACAAAATAATGATGAAATAATTCTCCATAGCATTCCTGTGACATACACTATAGATCAAGATTTGAAAGGGACCACTGGTGGCAGACATCAGAGGCACAGTTCTCCTGTCCAGGATTGCACCAGAGGTCCCCTGACCCACATAAAACTCAGAGGCTCATGCAAGGCCAGCAGTTCAGTATGCCACATAATAACTCAGTTTTTGAGGGCAGGGTCTTGATTCTCTGTCTCTCCCCAATGGCCCCTGTTACAATGCTTCATACCTGATAAGCATTCTTAAAAATTTGTCAAATGATGAATTCAGAGATAGTAATTCATGTACCCCGATATGGCCTTACAGAGCACATGAAGCAACACGGCCCTCAGCATTGTTGGACCAGACCTCTTTTCCCATTCTGACATTCCTTCCTCTGTGTCCCAAGTACCACTTCTGTTCCCACCCGCAGTGGTATGCCCTGGGTCCTCCCTCAGGTTTCTCCAGAGAAGGTAGTCTGGTTTGCAAAACCTTAAACTATAGGTACGGACGTCAAGCTGACTGCCATCGCATGGTAGTAGGCAATGTGGTGTCTTAAATCCATTTTGAAGAAGCAGGCCATCCCAAAAATTGTATAGGTATTGCCCCTCCCTTCTCTGTGTGTTGCTGCACCAACCCACATCTCTTAAGAAGCAGTTGGTGCTGGGTCAGGTGAGGTGTATGGGCGGTCTTTCATTGCTCTTTGGGGGTATGAGCTTTTAAAACATTCTGTGTACTTCTGGCTTCTTTGACCCTCTCCTGTCCCATTAGGAGCCAAAAGACATAGGTGGGTCCAGTCACTCTTGACATTGAGTCATCAAAGGTTAATTCTTTGATCTGATGCACACACTCATTTGCATCTGTGTACCAGGTGCCAGTCTTGGCACTGAAGGCAGAGTGGTAAAACAAATGGACAGAAAGTCTCTACCCTTGTAAAAATTGTATTCTAGAGAGAGAGGCAGACAAATACATAAACAGAAACTTAGTATGTCGGATGGAAAGTGCTGTGGAGAAGAGTAAACAGGAAAAGGGGGGTAACTGGGAGAGGGGGCTGTAATAATTTTAAACAGTGAGGTCAGGAAGGGGCTGCCTGTACAGGGGCCTTTGAACAAAGACCTGAAGTAGGTGAGGAAGCGGGCTATGTGGAAGTTAAGAAAGAAGATATTAGAATTCATTCTTGACCCGCACATGTCTAATAACATAACATACTGGATCAAAGGTGAACTTAAAGGAATTCTGTTATATTCAAATGCAGTGGACACTGCAGTAGGACAGAAGCCAAGGCAGATGCCATTGGATAGTAAAGGACACCTCAGCATGGACAGCACTGGGATGAGTGTTCGCAGCTCTCTGCAAAGGATGTGCGTGCATGCATGCTTGCTCTAACTCACCATGGTCCCCACTCAGGGTTGATCAGTTTGTGCTCCTTGGGCCTTTGTAGGTATTTGAGTTCATGACTTCGATTTATAATATCCACTATTTTGAAGAAATACCAAATTTAAAAAGCTGTAGGAGTGGGATCCAAGGATGTTTCCAGATTCCTGATCCTTTATCTGGAATCCAAACTCGTTTCCCATCTCTTTTGCTTTTCTCTTCCTCTTTAGCCTGATCTGCCACTGGGTCAGTGATACTGCCTGGATTGAATATGTCTTGATGTTCCAAGACATGAGACCAAGTGGCCAATAGAACAAAATGCAATGGATGTGGTGTATATGTGCGTGTATGTCAGGTGTGTGTGTGTGTATAAATTATGGGAAACCTATAAGCAATAGAAGTGCAAACCAGAACTTGAAGCCGTGTTTATTAGTTCAGGTAGGAGGATTAGGGAAGGAAAACTGAATAAAAGCCTAAAGAATTAGTCTCCTTTGTTAGTTGGTTTATCTGTGTGGCCACAGCCCTGTCTGTTGGGAATACACTTTCCAGACTTAGGTGAAAGAGAGTGTCCCTTGCCTGCTGGATGCCCTGTTGGATTAGATGTGTTTCCGAGGGCAGTCACCCCCCATCGGGTACCGGGGACTGGGAAGATTTAAGCTGGGATGGCGCTCGCTGTGGGAAGGAGCCGCTCTCGCAGAGGGAGGGGGTGCGCAGGACGACGGGGAAGGGCCGCTGCGGAGCCTCCGGGGACTGTGGCGTGTGGCCGGAGACTGGGAAGTGTGTGCGCAGTGGAAGTGAAGACCTTTTAAAAGTCACTCCCATCAGATGCCGAAGAGGGGGCGAGAAAGGTGCACACCGAGTGAACCCATTGAATTTAGCCGAGCTTCTGAGTGAGAAGGCCGAGGCCCTCTGACACAAGCTCAACAAAATGCAAGGAAAGAAGCTACAAGAAAAAAACGGTCACCGAAGCAGAGGAGGAAAGGGTCAGCGCGGTGCTTGATGCTACCATAACATTTCCAACGTGTGTGAATAGCCTGTTTTTGTTCTTCTGCGCGGCGGTTCAATGACATCAGAGAGATCGCTCTCACATTAGTGAGTTCTCCTTTGATGTAGCCCACTTCTGTGGGAAATCCATTTCCGAGAAGAGACTCTGTTGTGCTCTGTTGAAAATCAGCCTCCGGGAAGCCCATATGGGAATTCTGAGGAGAAAGGAGAAGCTTCTAGGGAGATGTTTTGAAATCCTTTGAGCTGCATGTAATCAGTGCAAACTTTACATGTATATTGACTGTACATTAGGAGCACTTTATGCAGTGAAGACCTCAAAGGCACTAGTCCATTATGAGAACAAACAGCAATTTAAAGCAATATTTTTCCCAGAGAAAAGAATCAGGAGGAACAAAGATGCCAGAGTTGGGGCTTTTTTTCCCCTGTTCATTTGTGAGAAAATGTGCTTTTGATTGATATCTACCAAAGACTGTGTTCAGCAATAGCATATTTTTGATGGTTAATGAATGTTCCAAATCGTAATTTAAAACATTTGGGGTGGTGCCTCCGGGCACTTTTTCCAATACCTCTTTTATTCTTTCCAATATCTGGAACACGAAGACTAAAATGAAAATAATTGCACTCTCTCTTCTCTGCTCCTTCCCATGAGTCTGAGTGCTCATACTTCGTGCATCAGCAAGACCTTCTATTCTCACCGATTCTTTGCTTTCATTTTTAGTAACAGGGCTGGAACTTTTTTGGTGAAAAGGAAGAAGAATTTGCCATCCTGTAGAAGACAAGACCCATGATGTAACCAGTGTACCTACTTTTGCGTCTTTTTCTTTGGAATTCTACTAGAGGGATGTGTTTATAGAAACGTGGCATTCCATTAAAAAAAAACCCCTCAGTTTCTGATTCAGACCAAAGTACTGAAATAAAAGGATTTCTCCCCACATTTTTGCGTGTTTTCTCCTCCCCATTTGTATTCGATTTTTGCAGTCACACATTTTGCACTGGTGGCATTAGGTAGCAATGCACCACACAACTGAGGTGCTACTGAGGACTATCAGATCATGACAACCTAATAGCATCCTGGTAACGTGTCCAGCTTCTATCCATTTAGGTTTGTATACAGCATAATTTCCTATGTAACTTAAATAAAAATAAGAACCACCACCATTATACAACAGACCACTAATTTCAGGCTTCATTTACACACAAGTAATGCTCTACTGTTAAATGAACGTTAAAGAGCTTTCTGTTATACTCTGTAATGGCTGAAAAACATTGATCATATAATAAGGCGGGCAGCTAATATATTTGTCTTAAATTAGATAAAGACATTTAATAAAAGGAAATGTGTGATAAAAGGAAAGAAGCAGAATACATCATTGCTTAGCCACTAAGATGTGTTACCTCTTTAAGATGTCACCAAAGTATTTCAGATACTGTGCAATATTTTCATGGGCATAGTTTCTACACAGCATGACATTTAAAGCATGCTAGGATCCTTGTGCAATAAATTAATTAATTATGCACAGCTGCATAACCTTCTCTTTCACTGCGGTTTCTGTGTTGCTCTCAGGAAACCTGCTGAAGAGTGAGTATTAAGAAAAACAATAAGCTGCCATTTTGGGAGAGTACCATTTGCCAGGAAGCACGCTGGGGATTTTGCATATATTATCTCTGATCGTCTCTCTATAGCATTCCCACAGTATAGATGAGAAGAGTGAGGCAGAGAGTGTCCGTAACTTCTCAGAAGCATATGATTCATAGTGATGGAGAGGGGACTCAGATCTAAGTCCATCGTCTTTGAATTTAAGACCCTTTCCACTCAGTCAGTCATATTAAAATCTCTGGTTGTGGGACCCAGGTAACAATATTCCTTAGCGGGCTCCTTTGGAGATTGTAACATAGAGAAAAGGCTACACTTGCACCATGTTGTCTTTTATGAACACAAGTAATTGTTCATTTGGCTCATTTTTATGAGGTTTAATAATGAGATGCAGACAGGAAAAGAAGGATTCATCCTTTCCCATTCTTTTCAGATTTCTGTGTGAAGTTGTTTCATTCCTTCCAAAGAGAAGAAGGGATATATTATGTATGCAGATGTGTGTGTGTGTGTGTGTGTGTGTGTGTGTGTGTGTGACAGTTGTTATGTGGGCCTCTTGTGTCCTTATGAATGGAAAGCTGTTTAAAATGACAGATATGTAGATGGGACATTTATATGGAAAAAATATGTGGAAAATGTTGGGCAAAGCTGGGTGCCCACTGATAACAAGGGCCAAGAAAAAAAGATTTGAAGCATTATAAATATATAATATAATGTTGAATAGATTCATGTGTGCATGTGTCAGAAATCAAAGTCTTTGAGTGCAGAGAGTGAGTGTGTGAGTGTGTGTGTGTGTGTGTGTGAGTGACATTTCTGAGTTTATTATTTTATAAGCCTAAAAATTAAAAGAAGTTACTGGATTTGACAGTTGAATGCTTAATCTCCAGCTCTTTGATCAGAGGTGGTGGAAGGCCAGTTTTTGGAGGGGAGTGTGTGAGTGGTAGGGATTTAGAAGGACTTGTTCTTTTCTCACCTCACATCCTTGATATTTGAAGTTTAGGCGAAATTTGATTGTGCGTGAAGCTGGCCTATGTTGAATATGTCACAGATCATCGATAAAGGTGATTCCCCATCTAGAATGTTTAGTTTCTCTCCTTTGCTGTCTTTGGTTTTCATAGTACTGGAAAATCCTTTCCTACTTTTCTCTGCTGCCCAGATTATTTGCTGCCTCAAATAATCCTGTTTATATCCTTTTTTAATATTCTGTGTGGCCTTTTTCCATACCCAGCCTACAAATCACTGCACCGCAGTTTATGGCTTTGACATCCATGGTTCTTTGCCGAGCCTTGGGAAATTAGCTACCCAACCACAACAGAAGGTGTCCTGGTCTTTAATGTCAGTAATGAACGGCCCTCTTGGCGCAGTGGGCAGCGCGTCAGTTTCATAATGTCAGTAATGCCACCAACACAGTTGGCTTGGAGGTGCTTAACCGTGTTACATTGTTAATTTATGTGGAATTTCTGTGTAGGCTGGTACTTCAGGTCATTGGGTGAGGGGAATAGGATTTAACATGATCATCATTGCTATTTTCACCAACTGTTGGTTTAAGGAGATTCTGAAACTTTTAGTTGTTTCAATGCATATTCCTTTTGTTCTATAATGGGAAAGGACTGCTGCTGAGAGTTAATTTGATCTACAGTGAGGTTCCAAAAACTAGGCATACATACACAGTTTTGCTAGATGAACAGAATTTGTTCTCTGTCTAGATTGGTGTAAAGCTTAGAAAAGTTCATGGTCATGAGTAGGACTGGAGTTGGAGACATGGTTTGTCATGGAGGTGTTAGCCTGAGGAGTTACGAGCCAATTTTGGGTCCCTCCACTCTCTGAACTCGACCAGTCTCTGATTCTATTAATTGTAAGGTGAATGGAAATTTTAGGGTAGTGAAGGGTCCCACAAGGTTCCTTATTCACTGTCAAGGATAATGTTCATAGACTATTTTGGTAACTCTCCAGATTTGCCAGATTTCTTCCCTGTCATGGGTCTTCTGCGGGTGTGGAGACCTCAGGATGATGTGCTCCCTCAGTGATGGGGGCGGAAAGGGACAAAAGGGCACCTCACAGCCAGGGCTCCAGGCAGTTGATCAGTCTGTTCAGCCAGAAAAAGAGGCGGCATGGATTTTTTATAATTCTCTTGGTATCCAGAAGTATGGGTTCTTGGAAATAATTGTAATCCCCCCCCTTATCCTGTTGTAACTACTGCTCATGGCATCTTTGTGTGATTTTCTTTGGGATGGGAAAGAGAAAGTTATTCTCTAATCTGTTTGGAGAGAAATGAAGATAAGGCAGGTAGGAATCCTGTACAGAAGGTATATACACACATTATTCTTCTCAAAACAAGCATGCAGATATCTTATAAGAAAGGGTGCCATGGCCTTTGGCCTTCCTTGCTTAGTGTAACTGTACTCTTGTGTCTTCACAAAAAGAAAAGACCATACAGGAGTAATGCTAACAGAATTCAAGACCCATGGGCACCGGAGAATAATGTCATTTGTAGATGAGCTTACCGTTGGAAGAGATGAGGGAAGAACTATCAAGGTGGGGAGGGGGATGAATAGCTTTGGACAGGTGGGAGCGGAAGCTGCAGCCAGAGTCGGAGAGACCCACTGGGATTTCCCCCACGGCACCTTTTCTTGCTTTGAGAGTGTTTGTCTTCCTCTTCCAGTGCGTTATGTTCTCTCATAGGCATAGAACCCCAAGAAAGCTCATGGACACATAACTTAAAGGAGAAGCAAGAACTGAACACTGCCATTAAGGTCGCTGTGTCTGCTTTCCTTTGGATTTTCTGTTTACTTTCCATTTGGCCTACTTGATTCCCTTTATATTCTGGGCACGTAGAGAAATGCATATTTTTGTAGTGGGCCTGTTCTAACTATATTTGAGTTTTCAGGAGGCCATGGCATTTGGAAAAGTTTTACTTAGTAATAGTAAAGGGAAAAAAGACGAGTTTGTGTTTGAAGTAGTAGCCTTGTTTCAATGACATTTAAAAGATGGATGTTCACCATCAAGCATCTTTCCAGGCTAAGAATCCAGCGTATCTTGAGAAGATGAATGTATCGGAGACGCTGGTTAATACATTATCTTTGTTTTGCTGCTGGCTAGCAAGGGGGAAATGTTATGACAGCCAATAGGTTGTCCTGCTCTTGTTTTTATGTTCATGTAAAGTGTCCAATATGCTGAACACCAAAAATTTCCTATGGTACTTTTGTTCCTGGAGGAAACTAAAAATAGAATGGAAAGACTGAATGAAAGATAACCTGGCATTTTCAAGCCCCTTCTCCTTGCTCCTGAATAAATCAAAAGTAATTCTTCAATAAGTCTCTTTTCTGGTGCCCTTAGATGGGGTGCTCTGGGGGTTGAAAATAGTGTGTTCAGGGCTTCATTTCTGTAGCTTTCTGTCAGAGGCCATCTGAGGTGGGAGTTTGGCAATCTGAAGACAAAACTGATTTGCAAGAGGGAATTCTCTCATGAAGGCAGGACTTTGCATTTGATCATTTATATTTGATCAGATTAAAAAGGCAGAGGACTTAGAGATACTGCTTTCAGAAATTGGGGAAGAAATGAGTTGCTGACAGGTTGGAACCGTAGCGATGGGAAGGTAACTGTTTAGCTGTTGTGCTTTTGAAACAACTTCAGGTTTGGGAAAATATTTTAGAAGTAGATAGAAGTATTAAGACATTTTAAACATTCATCTCCTCTCCTTGCTCAAGGCGTGCTATAGATACAAATCAGGGAGAGAATATATATGAGTCAGGATGTACTGTTTTAAAAGTAACAGTGAAACCAACTCAAACTGCCTAGACAGTGAAGGGGATTTATCAGTCATGTAATTTTCAAAGGCCAAAGGCGTAGGACAGGTTTCAAGTGATATTTGATCCAGAAGGCCGCTGGACTCTGACTTTACTGTTTGTGATCTTTGTGGCCTGCCCTCCCTGGTGTGGTGATGTCATTCAGAGTCAAGCTTCCCTCCTGGGAGCAAATGGCTGTGGCCATCTAGGCTTCCTGTCCACACAGTGCCATCCAGACAAGGTGAATATGCCCTTGTTTCTTCATTCTTAGACAGGCCTGAGAGTTCATCCTCATTGGTCTGTTTGGTTGGCTTAGCCAACATGCTCACCCCTGGAAGGGAGCATAGAGTCCACATTCCCAGATCACATAGTCTCAAATGTAAATGGAGAATGTCAGAAAGGGCTGAACAAATGCTTTGGAGACAACCCACAAGTGTCTAAAGACAATAAGGCACCGAGCTAAAGAGCCTTGTAAGTTTCGTAGGCCATCCTTGGCTTCAAATTCGTGTCTTTCCCATCACTTCTTGTTTGGATTTATTTCTGATGATTGTTAACATGTCGTTATCTATGCAGTTCTTCAAGATCCCCAGAAATGCCAAATCCTCCACTTTACTCTAGAGTGCAGTATGGCCTTTCATAGTCAACCATTCACTTTACTTTTTCTTTCTTAACGTTAATAACTCATGGTGTAATTTAATCCCATTTTTTTCTTTCTTCATAGTCACTGGAAAGAAAGGGCAGCTGGCCTAGCCATTACGTATGATACCCTTATATCTGTTTTCAGTGTTTTACTACTCCTTTTTATTAGTTTTGCCTCCCAATGTCATGGCAAAGTAAATGCCCTTGTTTTCTGAGAGTCTCTAGCTTACTGTTTTGAGGCAAGTTTAACGGACTCATCTGAGGTCATACTCTGAGTTATAGGAGAGAGGTGGTATTAATAGTCATAGCTCCAAAGTTATAAAAGTTGGCAAACTGCAGCCCACTGGCCAAATCTGGTCTGCAGCCTGGTTTTGTAAATAAAGTTTTATTGGAACACAGCCACATTTATTTGTTTATACATTGTCTACACCTGCTTTCACTACTATGCTTGCAGACTGAGTAGTTGTGGCAGACACTATTTGGCCTAAAACGTTTAAAATATTTATTATCTGGCTTTTTAGAAAAATACAGAAAAAGTTTATTGACCTCTGGATTGGATAAGACACATTCTTTAAAAACCATGAAAGAGATTTCACAGCTCTAGTAGTATACTCTTCCCATGCCTTTCTGGGTCTTTAAAAGTGATCAAAGAATGTTGGAGATGGAAACAATTTAAAGCAATTCATCCAGTCCTGACCTTTCATTCCACAGATGAGAAACTGAGGCTCAGAGATGACATGTGACTTATGCAAGGCTCCTGGCATATTAGAAGGAGGTGAGAGTGTCCTTTGTTTTCTATACCTGGATTTGTACTGGATGGGTACCTGCTACCAAGGAGCGGATGAGGTCTGACATATTTTAAGGAGTGTGTCATGAGGAACAGTGAAGCTCTGTCACTTACTGGTTTGGGCAGATTACCTAATTTAGTTGAGCCCAGTTTCTTCACCTGTAGAATGAAAGTAACATTAGTCCGTGCTCCCTGTGGTATGCTTTGAGTGAGACATCTAGCATAACACATGTAGGAATAGCTGAATAAAAATCATCAT
Organism: Suricata suricatta; assembly: GCF_006229205.1. Classification (NCBI taxonomy): domain Eukaryota; kingdom Metazoa; phylum Chordata; class Mammalia; order Carnivora; family Herpestidae; genus Suricata; species Suricata suricatta. The sequence continues at coordinate 141,174,225 of NC_043704.1, forward strand.
CATCATCGTCGTCAACATTGTTGTCATCTTTAAAATCAGCAGCAGGCTACATCCTTGCTTTTTTCTTGCCTGTCTTAGAGGAAAAGAGGTCATATTTCTCTTCAAGGTTTAAATGCCTCTTTGGGAGCTGGATCATTTCCTCTCATGTCCCCTCACGGACTTTATTATACCAGTTCTCCCCTTTTTCTGTACCTTCTTTTGCTTCCTTTCCACTATTCTTTCAAATTACTAACAACATATAACAATTAACAAAATACAAGTCTTAAATATTTCCATCACTTATTTTGTCTTGGTGCAGTGTCACATTTCTCCCCTTCACGTTGCTGCCCCAATGGCTCATGTCTCACTTTATGCTCCCTTGAGTTCCGTTCTAAATCCAACTCTTCTAAAACTGTCCTAGCCAAGGTCACGGACAAATCTGTAGGACTGTATGTAGTCTTCATCTGTCCCAATCATGGATAAAACCTTTGACACCCTCCTTCACGGGAGACCCTTTTTTCTTTGCTTTGGAATCATGACCCTGTTTTGCCTCTCTTCCTGCTAAGTCTCTTTCCCAGTGATCCCTGTCTGTCTTGTGTATAATGCTTCCCAGGTTCTGTGTTTTGAAGTGCGGCAGTTGTCTTCACTGATGGTCTGTGGAGCTGATAAATGCCCCTTTCTGAATGTAGTTGTAGAATTTATAACCCCCCAAACTACATCTATACTCAATTTCTTCCTCCTCTTCTTCATTCTCATGATATTCTAATTCCTAATATATATCAAGTACTTGTCATGAATCATGTTCTGTGCTCAGAGCTTTAAAATAAGGTCATTATTAAAAAAAAAAAACCCAGTCTACGGCCATACCACCCTTAACACGCTCGATCTCGTCTGATCTCGGAAGCTAAGGAGGGTCGGGCCTGGTTAGTACTTGGATGGGAAAAAAAAAACCCCAAAGTCCATACTTTGTTCCTATTTCCTTAGTTTTTACCTTTTTCTTGAAAAATATTTTCAATGTTTATTTATTTTTGAGAGACATAGAGAGACACAGTGTGAGCAGGGGAGGGGCAGAGCGAGAGGGAGACACAGAATTCAAACTAAGCTCCAGGCTCTGAGCTGTCAGCTCAGATGTGGGCTTGAACTCATAAACCATGAGATCATGACCTGAGCCAAAGTCCAGCGCTTAACTGACTGAACCACCCAGCAGCCCCGGTTTTTACTTTTTTCTATTCCAAGATTCCATCTAGAACATCACATTACATTTATAATCATGTCTTCTTTGGCTCCCCTTGACTGTGACAGTGTCTCCGATTTCCCTAGCTTTTGATAATCTTGATAGTTGTGAGAAGTACTGGTCAGATATTTTGTGGAGTGTGCCTCACTTGGAATTAGTATGTTTTTCTCAAGATTAGACTGGGATTATTGGCTTTGGGGAGGAAGATCATTTTTATTACATCATATCAAGAGTGCATATTATCAGCATGACATATCATTGCTGGTGGTAATTCTGATAACTTCACTGAGGTAGTATTGGTCAGGTTTCCCCACTGAAAGTTACCTTCTTCCCCTTTTCCATGTTGAGCTCTTTGGAAGGAAGTCACTACCTGTGGCTCACACTTAATGAGCGGGCAGTTCTGCTCTACCTCCCTGAAGGCCGAGTATCTGCAGCAATGATTTGGAATTCTTTTCTATAAGGGGTTTAACTATTATACCCCATTTAGTTATTATTCGGTCATTCAGTTATATCAAGTTCTATCAGTAGAGACTCATAGATACTTATTTTATACTTTGGTTATAATCCGGTTCTACATTATTTTGTTTTTCCTGTTGTTCCAGCTTTGACCAATGGGAGCTCTTTCAGTTGGCTTTGTTTCACTTTGACACGTTCTCACTGTGTGTGTGTGTGTGTGTGTGTGTGTGTGTGTGTGTGTGTGTGTGTGTGTGTGAGAGAGAGAGAGAGAGAGAGAGAATTTCTTTTTGAGGTACCTTACTTTTTAGCACCACAAAATGCTCCAAGGTCATCTTACATACTTCCTACCCTGATCCTAGACTGGGTCATTTCTCCAAGGAGCCCTGGCTACTTTTACTGGAGAATGATACTTGACCCCAAGAGCAGGGACACAAATGTGTGTATACTAATCTGTGTATACAACTACCTATAACTATTTCTCTGTGTAACCCATCTGTATCTATATTAAGCTAAACATGAGTTTTACACTGATGTCTCAGCTGAATCTATCACCACATGGATCATTTTTGCCATCTCGCTTTGCCTGTTGATAACCTCACACTCCAGTAGTGAGAAAGCTGGCTCCCGCCATCTGTCCTTATGGTTTTTTTTTATTGTTCAAGGCCAACATACATTTATAGTGTTACTAAAATTGTAAATTCATATCCCTATGAGAAAGATCTTTATCAACTAGAGGACAAGGCTTATGTACAGTTTCTCCTGGCTTTTAGTCTCACAGACCACTCATTCTGAAAGTTACTTAGGTCAGCACTATTTTTTTCCCATCTGCATGAGGAACATTTATAATAGATAGAGTTAGATTTTTTTTTTACTTTTTTTACTTTTTTAACCTGGGATCTCACAACCCCTAAATATGTTAAAAATCTCTACACATTAAGGGTCACATTTTGTATTATAAAGTTGCATGGTTTTTGACAAATGCATGGTGCCATGTATCCACCATTACCTATTGTACAGGACAGATTTACCACCATACAGATTCCTCTGTGCCTTACATAAGGCGCAGTGTTCCGTGGTGTCCAAGGGAATGCTCAGCACCCCCTTCCCAACCCACTGGAAGCCGTTGACCATTCATCATCATTTCATATGACTTTTCAAGATGTCATATAATTTGGATAGTACTCTATAGAGTCTTTTCAGACTGTTTTTTTTTAAGTTAGCAGTGTGCCTTTAAGATTCATCGGTGCCTTTTCATGTCTTGATTGCTTCTTTTCATTGCCTAATAATATGCCATTGTGTGGATGTTCCGCAGTTTCTTTATCGACTCACCTGTTGAAGGACATCTTGGTAGCTTTTAGTTTTTACTGATTCTGAATCAAGCCATTACAAACATTTCTGTGCAGTTTTTGTATGGACTTAATTGTTTAGAGAAGTTAGGTGATTCCCTAGGAGCACATTGGTGAGTTGTGTGATCAAGGCTGTGTTTAACTTTGTAAGAAGCTTGACAAACTGTCCTCCCAAGTAGTTGTGCCGCTAGTTTTGCATTCCCACTGGCAGTAAGAGAGAGTTCCTGGTCCTCTGCCTCCTCACTTGTGTTCCGTGTTGCCTGTTTTCTGGCTTTTACTCACTCTTCTGTAGATGCCATGGGATGTGGTAATTTACGATTCCCTAGTGACAGATGACGTAGAGCATCTCTTCATACGCTCGTTTGCCATCTGTATGTATTCCTTGGTAAGGTGTCTGCTCAGATATTTGCTCATTTTTTAATTGGGTTATTTATTTATTTTTTGTTAACTTTATTGGCAGGGGATACATTCCAGGACCCTTGTGATTGCCTGAAATTGAGGATCGTACCAAATCTGATGCACACTATGTTTTTTCCTATAGTGTACATACACATGAATGGTAAAGTTAAATTTATAAATTAGGCACAATAGTAGATGAACAACAATAACGGTTAATAAAGTAGAACAATTGTAAGAGTATACTGTAATGAAAGCTGTGTGAATATGGTCTTTCTCTTTGTCTTAAACTGTCTTATGGTCTTATACTCCCCCTTCTTATGATGACGAGATGTGATAACATGCCCGCGTGGTGAGATGTAGGGAGGTGCCTGACACGGGCTTAGAGATGTGTATTCGGCTGCTGCTGACTTCTGACTCTTTGTCAGAAGGAGGATCATCTGCATCTGGATTGTGTTTGACCACGGGACCATGCAGAAAGTGAAACCACGGAGAAAGAGGGATTTCTGGTTTTTGGATACAAGACCTTTATCTGATGAGTGTTTTACAAATATAATCTTTGGGGCCCCTGGGTGGCTCAGGCAGTTAACGTCTGACTTCGGCTCAGGTCATGATCTCGCGGTCCGTGGGTTCGAGCCCCACATCGGGCTCTGTGATGACAGCTTGAGCCTGGAGCCTGCTTCCGATTCTGTGTCTCCTTCTCTCTCTGTCTCTTCCCTACTCATGCCCTGCTTCTCTCTGTCTCAAAAATAAATAAACATTAAAAAATTTAAAAAACCCAAATACAATCTTTCACTCTGTGGCTTGTCTTTCCATTTTCTTAGTAGTGTCTTTGCAGAGAAAAATTTAATTTTAATGAAGTCCTATTTGCCAATTTTGTTTTCTTTCATGGATCATGCTTCTCTGTTTTCTTCTAGAAGTTCCTTTTATATTTTACATTTAGGTCTATGGTCCGTTTTGACTTAATTTTCTGAAAGGTATAAGATATGTGTCTAGGCTTTTTTTTTTTTTTTGGTTTGTTTTTCATATCAATATCCAATTGTACCAGTACCATTTGTTGAAAAGACTGTCCTCTCTCTATGGAGTTGACTTTCCTCCTTCGTCAGAGATCAGTTGACCATATTTGTGTGTCTATTTCTGGACACTCTTATTTGGGTCCTTTGATCTATATGCCTATACTTTTGCTAATACCATACTGTCTTGCTTGCTCAAAAGGTAGTGTTTGGTCTTAAATTCTTACAAGGTAAGTACATTTGAGTAAGTGGCACCTAAAAACAAGAAAGGGTGTTAGCATTTTCTGTGCTTCCTTTGTGACTCTTCCAATGACTAACCTTTCGTTCAGTGATCATCTTTATTGTGACTTTTAACAGCAGGTATTAGTTTGGCCTGTTTCTGTAGGTTATTTGAGTGGAGTCACATAAAATGTACTAGTTGATGTCTGGCTTCTTTCCTTAGTATTGTGTGTGTGAGATTTGTCCACTGTTTCACATGTAGCTGTTAACTGCTTGTGCTCATCACTGTATAGTTTTCTGTTGTATGAACACACCCCAATTTGTGTATCCATTTTTCTGTAGTCAGAAATTTGTATTATCTTCAGTTTTTTATTATTACACATAGGAACAGTATAAAATTCTCCTATCATTTAGAGTTTATGTGCATATTCCTATTGGTACAACCCTAAGAGTGAAACTCCAAATCATAAGGTGTCGTACATATGTTCAGCATTGATAGATATGGACACTCAGTATTCCCAAATGGTGCTCAGTTTACGTTCCCACTACCAGTGTATGAGAACTTTTGTTTATGCAACATATATCCTAATCCTCAATATAGCTCTGTGACACAGTTACGGTATTTTATTCTCATTTTACATTTGACTAAATCTGATTCTTAGACAATATAAATGACTTGACCAAGGTCATGTACTATTGATTTATCTCCAAGGTAGTCTGAACTCAGACCACATATACTTTTTAAAAAAAATGTTTATTTGTTTTTGAGAGAGAGAGAGAGCAGGGGAAGAGCAGAGGGAGAGCCGGAGACACAGAATCCAAAGCAGATTCCAGGCTCTGAGCTGTCAGCACAGAGCCTGACACAGGCCTGAACCCATGACCAGCGAGATCATGATCTGAGCCAAAGTCAGATGCTCAACTGATTGAGCCACCCAGGTGCCCTCACAACCACATATACTTTTAATGACTTTCCTTTCCTCCTCTTCTAGGTTAAGAATGCCATTATATACAGACAATCTTCCTTGAAACTTCTAGAGTTCACTTAGGTAAAGCTTAATACCAGCCCGATGTATATCAATTTCTGCTATGGCCAACAGATGGCGCTAACAGTAGTTTAAAATTTGTCACTTGGAGCTTTGAACAAATGAGGTCAGATAATAGCCTCTTAGAATCATTCTTTCTTTATGTTTGTCTGAGCAGGTTTGAAAGCTAGAAATCTTGGGGTCATTCCTCTTTCTCTCCTACCCATGTAGTTGGCCCACAAATCCCATCTATCTTAAAAGTAATTCCTGTAAATGCATTCCCCCCCTTTCTCTCCTTCCTCTGTGTTCCCATTACCCTTGCTTCTTGCCTCTTAAATATGAATCTCGCACTCGTAAGTAAGTAGCACTCATCACAGGGAGCAGTTTATGTACCTGCCGGGCCCTGCTATGTTTTGAACTCCTCACTGTAGGGCCCGAATCATATTTATTGTGTGTTTTGGGGTCTAGCACAGTGCCTGGCACGGTGAAGGTTCTGATGTTTGAGGCGTTAATCGAGTTCTATTGGCAGACACCAAAAAGTTCAAAATGCCCATTCTTCCCTGCGATCACATAAGCCCAAAAATACTTAACGCGCCCTGTCTGCCCTGAACAGCCCGGTATCATGCTCCAGCCTCTGAGAGAACAGGCTCCTTATTATACAGATTCCTTGCCCAACAGTGTGGCTCTTTCATGCATTCCATCTCTGTTTTGAATGGCTGGGGATGAGCCAAGGTACAAGGTCATTTCTTTTATCTAGGGTGGTTGCCAGAGAACTTCTGGTGTCAGACCGTAGGCGTGACCAAATTATCCACTTACCCCGGTTCAAATTGAATTGTTGGTAGTTCAGGACTGGGGATGGCGTAGGTCAACTTGAGATCAAGCAGCGGAGCCGCCCGGCACAAATCTGTCCCTTTATGAGCAAGGGATTCCTGATTATTGGACCATTTGTTTGTGGGCCAGCATTTGATTTTAATCCCACAGTTTTATACACTTGGAAGAGGGTAGATAAAAACATTAAGCACGGTAACATTTAAAAAATATTTTTCTCCCTTGAACTTCTCATCCATCCTGTCCCCACAGTCCTAACTTTTCAAGGTTAGTGTGGATAGTCTCTGCCACTTGGTATATTATTATATTGGGGTCAGAGCCAGACTGCTTGGGTGCAACTCTCGGATTTTCCATTTCCTATATCTGTGACCTTGGGTAAATTACTTAACTTCCTTAAGCCTCAGTTTTTTACCTGTAAAGTGGGTATTATAATAATAGTGCTTTCCTCCTATGCCTGTAATGAGGTTTAAATGAGTTAATATATAAAAGGCCTTTGAACAGTGTCAGCTCATCTTAAGTGAGCTTGGTAAATATTACACTTTTTAAAAAAATATCAAACCAGATATAGCTATTTTGTGACGCCATCTAGAGCACAGAAAGCATTTCATTATTATTATGTTTCATGTTGTGATAGCTTTTGTTACCAGGGTGAAAATGGCTCAGTGTAAATGAACTTACATCTGTAATATTTTTCTCACCAATTGTACTGGGTACTTTCTCTGCTCTTTTCCACAATAGACTCCTATCCTCTCTGCATGTGTCATAATAATTCCTTATGTTTGTATCGCATCTTAAGGTTTACAAGCTGCTCTCACTTACGGAATCTCCCCTGAATCAGAAAGCTGCAAGATGGCCAGGGCCTGTTTTATAGTCATTCCTATGTTGTGTAAGAGGGGAGAGCACTGGGTCTCGCCGTGATTAAGGGGGTTTTGTGAGGTCTCAGGGCTGCTGAGCGACGGGGCTGGCCTGCCATCCTTCTTGTGCTGGTGCTTCCCACTCGCTGTCAAGTCCGTGAGTTTGTGGACAGTCAGGAAGCTGCAGTCAAATGCCTAGGTGTCCATTAAGAAAATACGTGCATATACAATACCTTCTACCCAGAAATTAGGTGTTAATACCCCTTGTACCAGGAAAATTCACATCCCAGGATATTGCATTTGAGATAAGGAGTGGCAATAGCAGTCCCAAATGAGTCTAGGAAAGCTTTTAAAAGTTTATGTTCACTGAAATAACGTCAAACAGCACCATGAATAAGGCCAGGATTGGTGAACAGGTACACGTTTTTTAGTGAGTAGAAAGGTAATTCAAGGTTCTTTCCTCCCAGGAGCTACGGCAGGTAGCTTGTATGGTTGGTTTGTCTGTTTATTTTTGGCAGATATAATGCATACCACAAGGGTTTCCCCTCTCTCACCCCAGGTCTGCTTGACTAACTAAATGTTCAATGCCTATCTGGTTTTATGACGCGGAATTATTGATCTCCGCCTTCCTGAGACCCACCTCTGTCAGCCCCTCTTACATGCCCCTCAGCTTTCCTCCTTGGCTGACACACTGCCAGAATGCAGTTGAAGGCTCTGTTTCCCTCGCCTCCTTTCTCTCATTGAAGGCTTCGGGTAGGACCCCTTTTCTTTTTCTGTTTTTTCCTTCACCTCCTGTTTATGTCCTTAAACCCCAGGACATCTTTATCAATTTACCTGTAAAAGATGGATTTAGCCTATTTTAGAACTAAAACCACTATTTCAGAATTATGAGAGCCATAATTTTTGTGTAAGATTTCATCAAATCAGTGGAACAAATATGCATCCATTTTCTATATATGCTATCATAAGTCCTCAGGAAAACTCCATTTGAGGGCTTAGAACGTCATGATTTATCCAGATTCATTCTGATTCAGTTCCCTACTTGAGAAGCCCATAGAATGGATGAAGCAATGCTAATGCTTATCATTCTTAATGAACATGCCCTGTGCCTTTCTGTTTTCACAACCCCTCCCCACCCAGAACTCAACAACCGTGCTACCAGAAATCTGAAAATTTGAAAAATTTGAAAAATGCTTGCTAGCCCTTAGGTTTCTCCCTCTAAGAATGCTGAGGAGAAATCTGCCCCTCGTCAAAGCAGAGTTGTCATTGATAAGCACCCTGGGCCCAAGAGTTCTGGTCAAGGAAAGTGATGGGAGAATCTGGAGTGGGGGATGTGATGACGTGCAGCCCACATGTCCCCTTCAGATCCTCTGTTTGCCACCGGTAGCCAGTGTGGCCCCTGACACAGCTCCCAGAGCTCCTTGTTTACCCCTAACTGTTGGCTGCCAGGAGTGGCTCTGCCCAAGGCCGTGATCGCCTCCAGGAGGGAAGGGGCAGCCAGCATCCAGGGACTTGGCCTCTAGAGCACAAATGTCAGGCTCCCTTTGCGCGGTTCAGGACAAACTATAAAGGGCCCGCAAAGTTTCCCAAGCCTCCCGTGGGGTGAAGAGACTTCTGTCACAGAGTGCATCTCAGGCCGGCTCCTCCCTCTGCCGGATCCCGCTTCTTTCCCTTCCCCCAGAGGTGATCCCAATAAACCTCTTGCACACACATCTCAGAGTCTCAGAGTCTCAGAGTTGGTTTCCCGGGGAACTCAGCTCAGACAAATAGTCTGCTTATCTGTGCAGTGGGTTGGCTGAAAATTGAAGGCAGAGTCCCTCGGCTTCCACCCCTATTGCCAGGCAAACCACACTGGCCCAGAGCTGTTCCAATTCTTGAAATCCCGTGTTTGGCAGGGAGCTCAAGCAGTACTCATGACATCTGGATGTCGCTTGGTGTGGGACTTTATAAGGAATACTGGCAGCATGCAATACTTTGATATCTCGTAGTGGAAATTCCTTCTTGTTACGCTCAAAGAAAATGAAGAGTGGTGTAGCCTACAGAGACCCTAAATTGGTACTCTTTAAACACTGCCCTCAGTGTGGAGGCTGGACATACAGCAGTGAACAAGAAAGATACCACCCAGTCCTTGTGGCGGGAGAGAGGCTAGTTGGGAGGTGGTTGCAGTGTGGCCGGGGCAGCCATACTGTCCTATGGAATGCCCACGAAAGGCAGCTAGCCCAGAGTTGAGGGGAGTTATTTGGAGAAGACTTTTCTGTACATGCTGAGAACCAGGGATCAGGCTGGGAAGGTACTGTGGGATCTTACGGAGAGACAGAGGTTTCATGGGCAGGCTGGGGAGGAGATGGGACCCCGGTGTTTTGAGTAACGGAGAGATGCCCATGGGCGTGGGGGTGAGGTGAGAGCAGCGGTGGATAGGTCGGCAGAGGTCAGAGCCTGCAGGACTTTGTAAAACAGATTGGAGGAGCTGACCTGGATCATCAGAGCAATGGAAAAGCAGCAGTGGATTTTAGGAGAGTCATCGGACCATGTTTGCTTATTACTTCATGAGTTTAATATTTGTGAACTGAATTTTGATCATTTATAGTATAGATTAGTAGAGTCATGTTGACCGAAAACCATTGAAGCCAGTGCCCCCAAAGTAATCTCAGTGAGGGATTATTCCGCTCAGTGTGTATTGGTTGTGAGAGGCCTGGCTTTAAGGGTATGAGTGGATTTCAGGAATTCCAAGGACAGGAAACAGAGAATGTGGCAGCTGAAGGGAGAGGTACGTGAGCCAGGGCCACTGAAGCAGCTGTTGCTCTGTGTGTGTGTCTGTGTGTGTGTGTGTGCGCGTGCACGCATACACATGTGTGCATTTGTGTGTTTCTCCCTTTCTTTTTTTGGTGTGTGTGTTCTTTCTAACTCTGTGTCTTTGTTTCTCCAGTTGCTCTCCTGCTGGGTTTCTCTCTGACTCTGGGCAAAGCAGGCACTGGAAGCATGTCTATTAAAGAGATTCCCATGCAGGCAAGGTCCCCAGACTCCTTCTTAGCCAATAGCGTATTCCATCTAGCTTACCGAAAATGCCTGGAATGGCAGAAGAGAGCACTTGTGAGCTCCCAGACTTCACGGAAAAGGACTTTTCTGTTGGAGATTGTTTCAGGAGTGAAGAGCAAGCATAAATGTTTTCCTTTCTGTTATTTTATTTAGGTCTAAGCTCTCTTAATTAAAAAGTAATTATGTTTTCCCCTGAGTATTTGATCTAAATTCAGCCAATGTGCTGACATCCGTAGTCAACAGAAAGGCTTCCCCAAACTCAAATCTGCTGTGGATGCCCCAACCCCAACCCCGCAGGGAGTCACAAGTTTTCTGCAGAAGCTCATTCTCCTTCAGATTGCTGACTTGTGTGTGTGTGGGGGGGGGGGGGGGTTAACTGTAGGCAGATACTGGTCTGTTAAGAACGAATGAGAGAAAATGACCAGAACAAATAAACTCTGTGGAACCAAAGCTTAGAATTTGTCTCCTTCAAAATTCCCGTACCATTCAGCTGTTCTGTATTTGGAGAAAACAGCAACGATGACAATAATAATGATAATGATAATATGATAATAATAAAGGATACTGATTGATACACTTGTTAACATTTGGGGTTTGTTTGTATGAAGATATTATTGGAGCTACTGCTTCGCTCGTGTGTGTGTATGTTTTTTCCCAGCTTCCTTCTATTTGAAGTAAGATGTTGCTTCACTCCGGCACTTTGGATCGCCTAATTGATGTTGCCAAGGAGGAGGCCTCTCTTGGTTACCCTGTAACTCTTCTGCACTTGGAAGTGTCTCTAATCCCTTTAATGATTATCTTCACGGCATGCGAGCATGTCTGATGCTGAGAGTGGAATCGTAGCTAAGGACACAGAGCAAAATCTTAGCTGGAATGTTCAGAGCCTCGAGTTACTTGAACAGGCTGCTTCTTGATTAAGCTGGAATCCTCAGCAATGTCCTATTTCATAGTCATTACTTTAAGTTTACTTAAACATTTTTTATAGAAATGAACACCTTCCCAGTGTAATGAGGATTTGGAAGCTGCGTAGGAGAGAGAAGAGGCGCCGGGAGAGGTAGCAGACGAATATGACTGTAGGCAAGTCCCTGACCTCGTTGGGTGTTCTTTGTCAAGAGGTGGCCACTCATGTCCTCTCCACATATCTAATATTCTGGACGGATGCATTTGGGGACCTAATCTGAGAAAGTTGTTGTTTCTCTTAAACAGTTCAGTTCTTCTTCTAGAGATGACAGAAAAAACCATGTTCATGGACTTGGTGATTCTCATTCCTTGACTACGGGTTAATTGATACATTTCTCATTCTAGCCACAGAGGAGTGGTATTCAGCATCTTATTCCTTTCCATTTCATGCAGCCGATGGATGGAAGAGATGCGTGTGTATGTGGGTGTGAGTGTGCATTGAGGAAAGGGGGGTTTGAAGTTGCTGAGAAAGAGCGTCTGTACCACTCTGCTTTTTACATCAGCCTCTATGGAACAACTGCTACCTTCTAGAATTCCTCCACTGTCCCATTCTTGTTTTCTAGGCCTGCCAGGTGGGAGTTACTTATGAAGACTTTTTCCAAATTTCTCCTAGGCCTCTGTTGCTCATGGTCTCACTCTGTATCCAGCAGGTCCTCAGTAAGACTTATTGAATGGAATTGAATATAAATATGTTTCAAATGTTAGCTCTTAGACACAGCAACTCTTTAAGGAACCCTAAGTATTGGGGCGCCTGGGTGGCTCAGTTGGTTAAGCGTCCAGCTTCAGCTCAGGTCATGATCTCGTGGTTCGTGGGTTCCAGCCCTGCGTTGGGCTCCGTGCTGTCAGCTAGCTCAGAGCCTGGAGCCTGCTTTGGATTCTGTGTCTCTGTCACTCTCTGCCCTTCCCCTGCTTGCACTCTTTCTCTCTCTCAAAAAATAAATAAGTATTAAAAATCTTAAAGGAACCTCAAGTATTGACATCCTTGGGGGTAAGAAAGCCTCAAGTAAGCAGACCGAGCTCCTGAAGGAGAGAAGTTGTCTTTTGTCCTGCAAGACCTGCAGACGTCTTCAACTGATATTCTCCCGGTGGCTCCAGGCAGTGGCGCATTTACTCACCTCTGCCAAATTGGTGAGGAGCATCCTTAGTGCTCCTGAACTGGTCCTTGATTAATGGCACTCATTTCTACTCTCATTATTCTTTTGCAAGCTCCGGAGTTTCTTTCAAGCTCTTAAACTAGGTAACCTCCTAGACCAGGTAACCACCTAAACTGGGTAACCTCCTAGACTAGTGGTTTGCAGATTTTGATGTACACCCACATTACCTGGAGGACTTGTTAAAACACATGTACTGTCTCCGACCCTCCAGTTCCTGATTCAGTAAGTCAGGGGAGGGGCCCCAAGAATCTGCTTTTATTCTAAGTTCCCATGTGGTGCTGATGTGGCTGGACCTCAGACCGCACACTGAGAATCTGTGCTCTCCATAGTCGTCCTGGTTCCTTTATTGGTCTCCAGACTGTATCCATGCAGAAGCGAGACTGAGCTGCCAGAAACAAAGTCAGGGGCTTTGCCTCCCCCCGGTACTTCCTCGTGTCCTGGCCCAGGAGGCCCTGTGACTCCTGGCTCACGAGGCTACCAGGGCTGACAGCCTGGCTTTCCAACCCTGCCCTGCCCCATCTGCGTGTTCCTTCTTTCCACCGCCTCCCCTGCCTCTTCTCAGGACCCAGCACACACCCACCAGCCTCACCTCCCATTTCTTTCCAGCCTCCAGCTCTCCACGTGGTCTCTGCACTCTGCGAGAGGTCTCCTTCTTTCCCCCTTTCTAGAGCCTGTACATCCTCTCCTTCCCCCCCCCCCCCCCCCCCCCCCCCCCCCCCCCCCCCCCCCCCCCCCCCCCCCCCCCCCCCCCCCCCCCCCCCCCGCACTGCCCTTCTTCAGAGAAGCCACACCTGACCATGTACACAAAGGTCATGTTCCTGCTCATTCTCTCGCAGAAGCTTTTCTTTTTGTCTTTTATCATCTTTAGCATAATATTTTATGATACTCATTTGTGGTTTTGCTTTGTGAATAGGCGAATTTCTGCTTGGATCAGAAACTCCCATGAAAGAAGGGGCATGGATGTTTCGGCCACTGCGGAGTTTCCAGTGTGCAGCTGTGCCGGCGTGTGAGAACCACTCTGTAAACGTTTGTTCAGTGACTGGATAGATGGATGGAGGGGGGAGGTTCTGGAATGCTTGGGAGGTGTAGGAAAGACTTGGTGGAACCGGAAAAAGAATTGCTGCCATGTAGCCTTTGGCTACCGCGGCGTGCACTTTATCTGTCAATGAACATATCCAACGTTTACTTTTGAAATTTTCGCTGAAGGACTCAGAGTTGCCTGGAGCAGTCAGCACCCCCACCCACTTTGCTTCCAAACACGTGCAGCCCTTGCAGCTCCTTCCTCCAGAAAATCTGATTCTGAATTTAATGGAGCCTTGTCTGTGACTCAAAGATGGAGCCTTGTCTGTGACTCAAAGAACCGGTCCGTTTATCTTTGCATCATAATCCACGATCACGTCAAAGTTTTGAGAAACATATTTTTGGCTGAAAATAACAGGATTCTGTCAGAGATAGTTTTGCGGGATTTCAAGTGCCTTCCCTTTGGAAGTTGTCCCTTGTCTGTTAGCCTGGGCTATTTCTCTGGGGACATTTTCCTTTCTTAGACTCCTTCCCTCCTTGCTTGTATCTATTCTGGCCAATCTTCTCTTCCTAGATGCCTTCCACGGAGCCTAAACAGCATTGCTCTGAGTTCTTTGGTAGGCCAGACCATGGCAGTTACCTGACAACGCGAATTCTGAACCTGAGGCTCCTGCTCCCTCACCTCCTCTAGGTCGGTACAGCCTTCACCTCCTCAGTTGTGTGGACCTGAGGACCGACAGACGAGCAAAGTGACCACGTGGGCAGAACTGTCACACTCAGGGCCTGCAGGGCCAGCCAGCTGTAGCTGGGGCTTCTGAGGCAGGAGTTCGCCATCTTTACCACTCGTGGTCCGTGCACAGAGGGCACTCACGGTGATTTTTTGTTTTACCTCCAGGACATTGAGGTGTTCTCAAAGAACTGGGCCTCAGAAATGCCTGTTTTCCCATGGAAATAACTGTCTGAATGTGGCGCTGACTCACTTTGCCCAGGTACGGAAACGGTGGCAGGCCCTCCTGGCAGGTGGCACTGAGTTGGGGAGCCAGAGAGAGACTTCATACAGGCAGAGTAGGGTTGTCTGCTCAGGGTGTTCCTTTGGGAAGCCGCATGTTTCCTCTGTGGAGAACCGCCTCTCACCTCTGTCATTCCTTGTGGCTTAGGAGCTCGCTGTTGGAAGACAATTCTGTACGGCTGCCTTACGTTTCTGCGCATCTGGTATCGCCGGGAAGGTAGAGACTGGGTCTCCCTCCAGGTGCTGGGTAGGTTTGTTTTCTGACCAGAATAATGAAGATGAAACTCTGGGATGAAGGAGAGGCGGGTTTGCCAACAGCGCCCAGTCGTGAACCAGAGAAATGCAGAATTTTTCAGAGAGTGCAGCTGGAGAACAGGCCTGTGGGGAAGGCTGGGCCGTGGGGATGCTCTGAGGCTCCCAAGGCTCACCCCATACCAGGAAGGGCAGCAGTTGGCATTGTTGAGCTTTATATTTACAGAGAATCTAAGTCCGTCACTCGAAGCCATTCTGTGGCACTGCATAGAAGTGATGGTCAAGTTGAATTTGGATTATCGATCGCGTACGACTGATTTTATTACTTGGTGGGCAAGTGCTGTGGGGTTTGGGAGAGCACAGTGAATGTGTGACTGGTGGGCTTTTTCAGGGCCAGGTTTGCTTTCGAGGGAGAAAATCACCTTTTTTTTTTTCTTTTCCTTTATTTTTGTTCTCTGCGTAGACACGTATGCCTGCTTATTCACGTGTATCCAGGTGTACTCATGTACGTGTGTGTGGGTATATGTATGTGTCTGAGTGCATGTGAGCACACGTATATGTGTGTGTGCCTGTGTGCACGTATGTGCATGTACGCCTGTGTATGTGTGATTTAGGCAGTCCTGTTCCTGTTTTGGCATGTAGAACCATACTCAACGTGCCAGTGTTTCATGACTAATTTCATGTAATCCAGAGTGTCCTTATACCAAATGGCCTCTTACCTTTTCAGCACCAATTTCAGGTGGTTGTTGGAGAAGGTACATAAAGAGGGATTAGGTAAAGCTTATCAGGCAGAGTTGTAGCAATTCTAGATGCAAAGAGAGAATCAGAGGCAAGAAACAAAAAAGTGAGCAAAGAACCAATTTAAATATTAAAACCTTTTATGAAATGGACAATTGCAAGGTTGTTCAGTTCATTTTCTAGACTCTCTTCTCCACTTCTCATCATGCAAACCACGTGCCTGTCACCTAAGCAGCACTCTTACCTGTCCAGGCCTTCTCCCTTGCCTGTGTGCCCTGCCTCTACTTTTAGATGTACATGCTGCCCGAAGTAATGTGCCCTTGCCTTCCGAGCTCCCCGGGCCATAGCTCGTCGTAGCCAGACCCACTCGGGGCCTAATGACACCAATTCTTTCAGGGTTCCTGAACCCACTTCCCTCATGAGGGGTGGTCCTTCCCCACAACAAGATGAAGCCGTCCTCAGACACCATCAGCATGTAGGAGAGTTCAACTCAATTCTGACGCTATCTAGCTGGAGACAGCATCAGATTCCATAGGTTAGGGGTTCAGTTCTAGAAGACTGGCCCCTAACTCCCTTTCAGATACCACCTGAGCTTCTGCCCAATTAGCGACAGAGTGTAGGTTCCAATGACATCCTCCTTGGGTTTTCTTTTAATTTGCTAGAAAAGCTCATAGAACTGTGTTTACCAGTTTATTAAAAGATGTGATAAAGGATATGAATCGACAGCCAGATGCAGCGCTGCACTGGGCGAGATACGGGGGCTCTGTGCGGGGTACAGAGTAGATGCACAACTCCCCCTGTACCTCCACATATTCACCAGCCCAGAAGCTCGCTGAACCCAGTCTTCCTGGGTTTTTATGGAGACTTCATTTTATAGTCGTGATTAAGTCATTGGCCTTTGGGTGATTCAGCCCCCATCCGCCCTCTGCTTTAGAGGTCCGGAGGTGGGACTGAACATTCCAACCGTGTCACCACATGTTTGGTTTTCCTGGCAGCCAGGCCCTGCCCTTGAGTGGGGTCCAAAACTCACCTTCATTGAAAACGAAACACCTGAAGGTTTTCAGGAACTGGATAAAGACCAAATACATAAATCATCCTCTGAATGACCAAATATATATTTGTTTTAAATACTGTATTGCAGTCTGGATCTAAATTGCCACCAAATTCATAATCCTATCATCCTTCCAGCAGGTGCCGTTCCTTACTTTTCCTTTGACCCAAAGGAATAAAGTATGTTGAGTGATGCTTCTCACTTTTTACACGCGCGCTCTCTCTCTCCCCTTCTCTCCCGTCCTCTCTTTCTTTCTGTCTCCCTCCCTCCCACCTTCCCTCACCTTCCCCCTCTTCCCAAGTTAATTTTAAGATTACTTTCTTGAAATGGGCTGTGGAACATGTCTCTGGTGAGGTGAAGATATATGTACAGAGTATACAGAAGTTGGAGTCTCTCTATTTTTTTTAGAGGAATTTTCACTTGAGAGTAAAATTTTAATTGGACGTCTAAACTTCCAGATAAGCTTTTGTTCACCATTTGTCATGAATTTGCAGGGGGAAGGGAAAAAAATCAATATTCTACAGTACCTCTTTCATCCCAAGGCGGTTGAAAGACTTTAGCTGCAAAGTGAAGAGATCAGAAGAGAAACAGATTGATAAAAAAAAACACCCCCATCTTAACAATGTCATTTGGAAGAACAGACCCTTTCTGAAGCAATTTCTGATCTCCTTTCCAAAGGCGATCACTTTTAATGGGCGACCACGAAGATGAGAAGCCAGAAGAAAGTATAAAGAAAAAAATAACCGAGTGCAGTTTTCCGTTCTCTGAAGTTTTGGGGAAAGAGATCCCAGCTGTACATGTGGACAGTTTGCAAACATTTAAGCTGGACTTTCTGCCAAATTTAAATGCCTTTGCTGCTCAAGACAAACAGCATCACTCTGTTGTAACTCCAAGCAGCTGGGAGGTAACAGAGAGCTGAAGTTCCCAGGGCTTGCTTCGCGGGCCCTTCCTCGGTGCACATCAGACTTCTCTGCAGTGCCGGGCTACAGGCTTATCACTTTGTCATCAGCTGTGGCTTGATGAGTATGTCTAAGACTTTCTCCGTTTCCTCCTGTCTGAATGCTCTGGCGTCATACACGAAATGATTTTATTTTGTTCAATAACTGGTACCAATTTGCTCTATCAAAACCCACTTCTTATTTCTTATAAAATAACCCCATTTAATGTCTTTAAGTTCTCAGTGTTAACGTAAAACGTCAGTGTCCTCTTTAATATGTATTTCTTCGTCTTGTCCATCTTTCCTCACTCTAAACTTGTGGCTCTGGCTCTCTGGGGGTGGAGCATTCTGGGTCATGATCTGTTCTCTTACGTGCTTCTCTCTCGACGTTTTTGGAATGACTGCTTTGCTGGTGGGTCAGTGAGGGAGGAGATGAGATGGAAGTGTTACCCTGCATGTCTGCCCGTGGTGGGGTTGTGTGACTCTTCTTGGTTGAACACACCCAGTGACCTACTTTATGGTTTATGGGCTCCTGGAGGATGGCTGGTGACTCCATCAGGCCCTCTCAACAAAGGCTTCCCTCCTACGTGATTCCTTGTGCACAACTCAACCCCGTCTTCTAGCTGATCCCAAGTTGGAGACACCACATGATATTCCCTTACCCTGTGCTTGCCCAGATTGTCATACAGTGCTCCCTGGCATGGCTGATGTTTCCATCTTGGTGGCCTACTGGCAAGTTCAGATCTAACCTATATATATCTTGGGATCAAGAAAATTCTCAAGTTTTCCTTTCTTACACCACCTCTACCCAGTGCTCTTTGCCTGCCTCCAGTGGTACAGGGACTTCCTGTCAGGCTCAGTGACTAAGCATATGTATGTTGGAGGCACACCACGTCATCTCCTCTCTGTTTGAAGCCTCCCTCCCTTCTCATTGTTGGGCTGGGGAGAAAGCTTCTCTGAGAAATCCTCTATTCTCTCTGATTTGTCTTCTGTTTCCATCACAAGGTAGTATAGGGGGGCATGGGCTGGAGGGGACAAAGGTGAAGCTTGATTATGCTGACATTACCTTTCAACAAGCCCTGTGGGAAGGTGGTTAGTTCTTTGGCCTTAGAATGTGTGACACCGTGTGCATCTTCTCTCAACTACAGGGAAAATAGCATCATCCTTTTATGCTATAGTTATTGCCTTTGACTAAAAAATAAATAGTGAAGGGGAAAGTGTCGGAAAGAAGTAATGCATGATTTTCCTTATAATGGGCCAGAAAATGGTAACAGAAAACTCATGGATATGGAATACTGAAACCTTTAATGGGAGGGGCTAGTCTTATTCCCAGTGCCCAGGAAAGCGCCTGGCACAATTTACTGGGTAAATGTTGAAAGAAGGTTCCAAATTGCCAAGGAGTTGGAAGGCACTGGTGTGATTCTGATGCGGAAAAGTCTGAGTTGGAGCAAAGTAACCTTGGAAGAAACATATTCCCAGTTTTTCTCCTCTCTTCCTTCTTTTCCAGACCTCCAGTGTTAGTTTCCCTTGCCCTGGCCACATCTAACTGTGCAGTGGGAAAATCGGAATTGTCTTTGAAGTGACCATGAATAGTGGGGATTGTCAATACTGAATTGCTATTTTGAAACCTTGGAGTTAGCTCAGTATGGCAAAGTGAGTGTCATTAAGGTACTCACTTCTGGAACATGAGAACTTAGGGGTATGCGCTGAGAACTAGTGGTTCACCGCTCTACTGAGGAAGGACATAAATATTGAGTAGCACTTACCTTTAAAGCTGGGCAAGAGGAGCCGCCATCATGGGCCACATACTTTGGAAGGCCTCAGGTTCAACACCCAAGCACTGTATGTATTTGGTAAAGAAAACACGGTGCCTCTGTTACTCAGGATTCAGTCCGTGACGTTGGCAGGTCGACATCAACCCTCATGACTGCTAATACTGTTTAGGCCCCAGGGACATGCTTTCCCACATCTCTTGCCCAATATTCTCAAACAAAAGGGGACTGCATCTGAATGCCAGGAGGATTTGTGGGTTGTGCTCTCAGAAACGGGTGCTGCTTTGGAGTGCGGGGAGGATTTGAGTAGCAAAAGCACTTAGCTAAGACAAAAGACTAATTAAATTGTAAAACCTTTCTCTCCGCATAAGTGCAGTAGTTTATTACATTAGCAAGTATTATATTTCGGTAGTACCAAACATTCATTTTCTTGCTTCTCTTCATGGTTCCGGAGGTATTTGTGAATTAGGGAGCTCTTTGCTCTTTGCAATAGTTGCACGTGGTGAGTGAAGCCCATTTTGCATTATTAACCAGCTCCTCATCTCCAGATCACAGGTCCATCAGCGGAACACCCAGATATGTGCAATAACAATTAAATCGTTGTCTCCAGTGTTTTGCTGACTTCTACTTGTATGAACACTGTAACTTCACACGCACTTAACATTGTATAGTTATTAAGTGTTTCTCAAGGTAGGAGAATAGAATGATTTTTTATTTAATGATCCATTCATTAGCTTTTATTCGTAACTTAAAATATTAGGCATAGGGTGTAGGCTTTCTTTGGTATTCTTGCCCCTGCAGTAGTAGGGGTGGGCCTAATGTAAATCAGCGGGTCATACTAGTTGCCTCATAAAAGTTAGCTTCCTTTCTCTTGCCGAACCTGATTGTCTTTCATAGCGGAAGGAGAGATGTGCCTCTGAAACTTTGGCAACATTTTATGGAGAT
>NC_043704.1:141194545-141336523 GCF_006229205.1 Suricata suricatta
ACCTTTAACAACAGCTGTGGCAGCAATAATGTTGACGGATGATGCAGTCGCACTTTACAGTGCTCGACGTGCTTCTGTGTTTTACCACCTGTTAATGAGTTAGGGAAGAAAACTGTGGCTTCTGACGTTTTGATAGATTTAGTTGCAAAGTTAATGGCAATGTGGAAGGGTTTGCACTTCTATTTATTTTTATATTCTATTAAACTAAGCCCAGACATTAATTTCCATCTGGGTTATGCATTTCAGAACATTTAAAGTTTTGTTTTCTTTTCGTGGAAATGGAAACACAACAGTAGTCTTTGGAGTATGTTTACGCTGTGATGGTGTATTTTTCATCCTGGCAAATCAATAGCTAACTCTCTGTGGAAAGCATAATTTAGCGATTAGAGTGTTTGACCTTTAATTTTTCAGAAATCTTTGGGGCATTGCATTTGTGGCTCATGATGGTAGGTTTGGGGTCTGTATCCAGCTACATAAAGGGAGACAATGAGAATATAAGCATCAGCAAAAAGTAGAGAACTTTAGGTTTTGGGCTCCCCTTGACTCTTTCTGAGCCTCATCTCTTCTGTCTGATAGCAGTCATATGCCCCATCTATGTGACATGACTGGCGTGGAGAACAGGCTAGATGATCTATGTGAAAGTATCTTGAAAGCTACTAAGGAGGACAAATAACATGTATCAAAAGTAAATGAAATTATCATAGACCAGGGTGAGCAAATGGTGGCCTGAGAATCAAACCTGGCCCTCCATTTGTTCTTGTAAATAAAGTTTTATCTGATCACAAACCACATCCATTCATTTATGTACTGTTGATGTCTACATTGATGCAACAGTGGAAAGATTGAATGATTGCTATCGAGGACCGTATGGTCTGGAAAGCCTAAAATATTTGCTGTTGGGTTCTTTGCAAAACGTCTGCTGATGACTATTTTAGGCCACAGATTGTTTGGTTAGAATTCTCATATGTGAGGAAGATATAAACATCAAAAATCAATTTTTAGGAAGAACTATAATCATCTGCACTTGGCGAGGGAGTTCTTTAATGAGGAATGGCAGCTAACAAATAAAGAAGTAAGGATAGAATTAGAAAATCTCCATTCTATGAAATAATTGACCCAGACAAGGATTGTCAGTGGCTGCTAAAACTTTTATATAAAGTATTGTTGGGAAAAAGTATAGTCCTATGGAGTCAAAGCATGATGATACTGCAGATCACTTGCTAATTGTGAAAGGGAAAACATGGCATTTATAAGGGAGAGATCTTGTAGTGACTTTATCCATGCACTCAAACTTATCATCACGAACAGTGAGACAGGTGGCTGTGATGCACCTCTAAACATGATGCAAGATTTTGAAAAATCATTGTCTGAGAAGTGTTCATGTCAGAAATGTGTCAGGTAAATTTCATCAAGGTGTGGACATAATTTCCAGTTTATAGGACATGTTGAGAAGATAGGAATCATTTAAATGGCACCAAAAGGAAACAATTGGACAAATCCCAAATAAAAGATGTAGAGTTTCCTTTTTAGATTAGAAAACCCCACAAATATAATATGGAAACTTTGATTGGGTTCAGAAGGAAAAAAGAAAACTGCAAGAGATATTATGGGTCAGGTGGGGGAAATTTGCGAAGGAACTGGATTTTGGATGTTATTAGACTATTTTGGTTAATTGATGCCTTGTTAATGGGATAAAGATATTGTGGTTATGCAACGTATGTTGAAGTGTTTTGCATCGCTTGGGACAAACACAGATATAAAGCATGACGAAATGTTAACAATTCCATTGATCTGATTGGCAGATGAGAGTTCATTATAGTACTCTTTTAATGTTTTAAATTCAGCAAGCAAATATTTGCCTACTTGGTGGTGTAAAGAGCCCAGGGAATTGTCATCTACCGGAGGGGAGACATGGCTTCGTGGACATTCGGTCGATAATGCTGTGCCATCTTGTTTTCTCTGCTGTCCCCTGTCCAGCCCCTCAGGTTAAAGAATTAGAGATACACATTATCTTTTCATGATTTTTTTCCCTGAGGATGTTCATTCATGCTGGTGATCCATCTTCTAGCCACAAAACCCACCTAAGCACTATTTTTCCGTTATAAAATTTCATCTTACTAGCTGTCACTCATCATTCCAGCCTGTCAAAATCTTTAGAATTTTAATTCAGTTATTCAATCTGCTAGTTATCTTTCCCAGTCTTGTGACATCTAAACGGTCAGTAGTCTGCTTTCTGTGCTGTTATTCAAGTAGGTAACGAAGATCCCGCAAAGGACCCCCCTTCTAAGCCCTCTGCTGCATGCTCCCTCCCGGGCTGTAGGGGATCTGCTCCTCAGCTCTCTTTGGGCTCCATGATTCAACCAGTTACAGACACACCCTGCCGGCTCTCGGAACCCCTGTGAACCACTTCAGATCCTGTTGGCTTCAGTACTTCTTCCAGCTTCTGCTCTGACCTCAGTGTGGGCCCTCTTTGGCTCCATGCAGGTGACTCCTGATTGTGGCTTCCCTCATGACTGTCCTGAGACATTTCTGTTGACAGTGAAGCATGAGATGCCCTGAAGACCACAATCCTGCCCATGCACGGTCAGCTTGGAAATATGAGGTTTTTCTGCCATATGGAGCAAAGCTTTGAGCAATGAGCAAAGGGAGATTGCCATCTGAAGATTCATTCTTTGATCTTTTTCCCCCTGGGCACAGTCTGAGTAGCATCCGAGAAACAAGTGGTAGGTAAGACTTGGTGGTCGTTGTGTTGGCTCTGCCTCCTCTATTTTGCTCACTCCTATTATGCTTAGACCCATGCTCTACTTTCTGGAAAGCCTGGTAAAGATACTTCCTACTGTCATGAGTCTATCTGTCTCTAGTGTGTCCCGAGGAATGCGGTAAAAGACTGCCAAATGCCTTTCTTAAGTCAAGACCACCTTGGATGGCATCTTCCTGAGTTATCTAACAGCGTTTTTTGGTGCATACTCATGAATATCAAGGATACATAGTATATAATGGGATCAGCTATTCTAAAATTTAAATTAATTTTGTCATCTGCAAATTATACAGAGCCAAAATGTTTTTTAAAACAATATCATAGGGCTAATATCTTCCATTTTGAAAAGCAACAAGTAAGTATTTTTCTAGGTCATTGGTTCATGATTAATGATATGCGTACAAAAGTGCTATTTCAAGTTCTTCATGCTTCCACTATTGATTGCTTTACTTTTTTATACTTCCTTTTATTCTCTTTCTCTCTATTTTTTTTTTGTTTTGTTTTTTGGGTCATTTTACACATTTCTAGAAGTTGGAGCTCCCATATGGTTCAGTCATTTAAATGTCTGACTCTTGATTTCAGCTCAGGTCGTTATCTCATGGTTCGTGGGTTTGAGCCCCATGTTGGGCTCTGTGCTGACAGTATGGAGCCTGCTTGGGATTCTCTGTTTCCCTCTGTCTCTGCCCCCTCCCATTTGTGCATGAACATGCTCTCACATGCACTCTCTCTTTCTCAAATAAGTAAATGAACATTAAGAAAATTAAAAAAAAAAACACTTCTAGAAGTCAAAGAATGTGATAAATGGACTTAATGTTTTTGGTTATAAATTAATTTAA
The DNA here is from genome assembly GCF_006229205.1 of Suricata suricatta. Classification (NCBI taxonomy): domain Eukaryota; kingdom Metazoa; phylum Chordata; class Mammalia; order Carnivora; family Herpestidae; genus Suricata; species Suricata suricatta. The sequence continues at coordinate 141,198,140 of NC_043704.1, forward strand.
AATATCATTATTTTTAATATACACATGGCTAAACCACTCATATGTTAGAAGTTTAACATTTATTCAACTGTAGAATTTTAAGTTCATCATGGCTCATTGTGAGGTAGTATAGAGTAGTGGTTATGAACACATATTTAAAATTGAGATTTTCAGAATTCACCTTCTTTCTCTGCCAATTAACTGTTTCCCTCTGGAAATTTATTGTATTTAACCCCTCTGTGCCTCAATTTACTCATCTGTAATTAGCATTATAATATCAGTACTTATTTCATCATGTTATTAGGAAGATTGAGTTAAAATATATAAAACAATTATGAAAGTACCTGGCAATTAGTAAGTGCTCGTTAAATGTGAATTGATGTTATTATGATTATTAATTATTGTTACATTTATTATAACTGCTACTGCCACTATGATTCTTTTCTAGCGGTCTTATTCTCTTTTGCCATACTTTATAGAGTATAGCCATAAATTTGATGTAAGCGAAATTGTCTCTTGAGTAGTTAAAATAAGTGTCATAAAATTATAGTATGAAATACAAGCTCTTTACCTAGATCTTCATTCAGAGATTCTTTGCTCTTAGGCTACATTCATACACAGTGCTAGCAGGTTTTTGATCTATTTTTCTGGATCGCAAATAAATGGAAGCATCTTATTAGAAAACTGGGGAATAGGGTGGTTGTTGCTGCTGTGGTGACAATTCACCATGAAACAGGAGACAGCACATTAGAGAGTCATAAGAACCCTAAGGAATGATGGCTGTGAATATTAATTCACCGAACAAATATTTATTGAGCACTGACTTTGTGCCAGGCACTGTTCTGGACCAAGAGCATACGAAAGAGAATGTGATTGACAAGGTCCTGATCCTCAGAAGATTATATTCCATGGTTGGATGGGGCAAGGGGGCAAGTAAATACATTTAAACAAGACAGTTCTAGACCGTGGGAATACTAAGAAAACTTGGGAAAATGGGAAGTTCTCCCACAGGGTCATGTGGCAGGGAGCAACTGAGGCGGGAGAAGGCATGATTTAGTAGTGAAGGACTGAGGGGAGACCTGAAGAATGCGAGGATAATGGCCTTGTCAACAGCTGGGGAACAAGAATTCCGTGTAGAGGAAAAAGCAAGCGTGAGGCCATGAAGGATGAATAAGTTCAGTGCATTCAAGCTATGGTCGGAAGACCAGAGAAGCTGGGATGTTGATAGCCCAAGCGGGGGTGAGGGGTGGGGGTGGGTGATGTATAATGTGAGGTGATAATGAAGACTTAGGAAGGGCTAGCCCGCAGGAGGTCTTAAAGTCGGTGATAAGGATATGGAACTTTATAAGAGCTGGAGAATCCTGGGCAAGTTTGTAAGAAAGGAGTGTGATGCGATCTAATATGTTATAATATGTGTGTACACGATATGCTATATACATATATATAGCATGATTGTCATTGCTAAATATAGAAAGTATTGGAAGGGACAAGATTGAAAATAGATCAGTTAGGAGGCTATTGCAGCAGTGCAGTTGAGAGACAGCGGTGGTTTGCACTAAGATATTGGTAGTAGAAGAAGACAGAAGTTAGTCAACAACATTCTTGGAGAAGTGGGAGGTGCCAGTGGGGGTGGGGCGGAAGCAGAAAGCGGGAAACAGAATCAGGGCTGACTGCTGTGCCTTGTCTTCAGTGACATGGATGGTGGTCCTACCACTTCTGTGATGAGCAAGAGTGAAGAACGGGCTAAAAGAGATGGCGTCAAGAATGCCCTTCGGCCCTGTTTGGTTTGGAAGTCGTAGCCACGTAGAAGAGTGAGGAAGGCACTCGACTGTGCAGTTCTATGGAAAGAAGATGGAGGACAGATGTCTTACCTATCTCAAGAGTATCTGAGGATTGATATATCAGAGAACGTGGGAATTTAATGTGGCTTTAAACTTTTTGAGATAAATATTGGTGAAAGTTGATTTGGTGTGTGAATTTTGAAACCATCACTACCTAATTAGGCAAAAGTTGATTTTAGCATATTTATAAAGGCCTATTAAAGATCTCCCTACATGAGGTAGGCTTCTTTTATTAAGAAGACAAGGGGGAAAACCCATTTTTTTCCCAAATGAACACTGCTTCACTCTAGGCTCTCTGATATTTAGTAAAATTGTCTTTTAAAACTTTCCAAAAGTTCCTAGGCAAGTTCTTTCCTACTTGTGCCTCCCTGTTTCCTATCTGAAGGACAGAGGCAAGTGAACTCAACAATCTCGTAGGTGTATCAGACATTAAGTTTTCTTTTAGAAGTCTGGGTCTAGCGAAGGGTTCAATTTAAAGCAACCACTCTCTCTCTTTTTTTTTTAAGATTTTTATTTTGGAGTGATCTCTACAAGCCAGTGTATGGCTCCAATTTACAACCCTGAGATCAAATGTCACATGCTCTACCACCTGAGCCAGCCAGACTCCCCAAAGCAACATCTCTTAAGAGGGGCTCAGAATGACTAAAATGTTTAAACAATGGGAAAGCTCTGAGTTTTATTATGTGCACATAGCATGGTGGGTAAAGGCTAGAATACCAAGGTCACCTGGCCTCAGCCCAGGCAGAGTGAGTGCCATATTGGCGTGGGGAGTGCAGAGATCTATCTTCCAGCATAGGAGTGGCAGCTGAGGCCCCCTTAGATGTGTTAATCATTGGCAAAACTGCTCCAGAACCTTCTCTCAATCTGTGAAATCTTTGTTTCTAAAGGGAATTTTGTCTTTTTATGTTTATTTTTTTAAGTTTTATGTGATATTAGCTTCTTAGTAAGCAAACTGCCTTCCTTCCCCCGAACCCCCCTTTTAAGGCTGCCCACTGATTTATTTTGCTGGTGAGAGCAGTGATTTTATTTTCTTTCACTATGTGTGGGATGGCTTCATGGCAGTTATGCTCAAGCCCCTTGGTGGGAGAGCCTGCTGAATTTGTAAAGGTGTCATTATTTACTCTTTTAATATTCTCAAACAATGGGAGTTGTGTTGCTTACTTGAAATAAAGGTGCTGAAATTCAAAACCAAGAGAGGTTTCTGTAGGCTATCAGCAGCAGGCAGTATTTGCTGTTTTCAGGCTCAATTTCTTCTTGACCACTTGCATCCTGTGTTAACTGTTTACCAAATGGTGTCTGTTTCTCTCAGATGGGGCACAATGCCTCTTGTGCTGATCGTTGAAAACTCCTTGAACTGATCATGTCAGAAAGGAAGGGAAGAAAGTAGTTTGCATGATTAAAAGAAATTGCAAGACCTTGGATCAAGTCCCTGAAGACTAGAGAAGAGGAGATGAGCTGAAGTCTCCCTGCTAGGGTCAAGAGATGACAGGTTTCTTTCTGCAACTAGATTGTTGAGCTGGGGATTTGTGGCCCATTAAAAAAAAAATACCAAAGACTGAGGGCAAACTTGATTTGGGGAAAACTCACAGACTGATACTTCCCTGGAGACTTTTCCAAAGAAGATGGAGATGATCGGCCTTTTGCAAGTGGCCTACTCATTTTCTCGACTCTGTTCACTCATCTTCCATTCTTTGTACCTCCCCTCCCACCGAGAGAGCTTGTTTTGTTTTTAAATAGAATAAATGCCTAAATCTCCCACTTGCAGTATTTGCGCCCTGCATGCATTTAGCTGGAGAGAGACGGTGTTATCTGGGTTTTTATTCTGTCTTTACCTCTCAGAAGTATGGGAGAGCCAAATATGGACAGGAGGCATCACATACTGAAAAGTGCCTGGGCTTTTGAGGGAAAACCAATGTGGTTTGCAGCCTGGTTTTGTCTGTTCTTGGCTTTGTGATTCAGGACAAATTGATTTTGCCTCTCTGGGCCTTGGTTTCCCTATATGTGTAATTGAGATAATGCCTGTGTTGTAGGTGGTTGTAAATGAAATATGGAAAATAATTAGCACGGGCATAGCCCCTAAAACATGCTCAATAGGCAATAAGGGCTATCGGTGCAGTTTTTATATTTATCCCCTGGGGCCTGACTCTCCAACAGCTTATGGTATGTCAAAATTCAGTATAAATTTGGCTGGCCTTGAACTTGTCTAGACAAGGGTGTATAGTCAGCACCTCATCACATCCTGGTCTCATAATAAAGTTTCATAGCATCATCCCCAAAGGCAACATTGCAGCAGGCCCAAGAATGTGTAGCCATGAGGTTTGCCTCTCATGCAGAACCCAGCAAGCACCAGATACTTTTGCTCTAAGGGTATCTTGCTGGAGTCTGGCTGCCATTTCTCAAAGAAAGATCGAGTCTCAGTGTCAGGACCACCAAGGCCAATGTCAACTGAATGTCAGCCTTGAATGTTATTCTAGTCCATCTTTCATCTGTAAGCATGTGTTTGTAGATGGTCCACAGTATGGGCTTTGAGGTACTGGAGTTGTCACACCATGGAGGTTATGGGTGGGGTCCTACCAGCTGGTACCTGGATGTGCCTCATTTCCCAACAAGAGTAGCATTTACCCACAAGAGCTCTTGAGAGCTGCTTGATGTTGAATACAATAAGGGTTTAGTAGATTAAAAATTGGGGAAATGAAAGGAATATATTTTGGAGTACAGAGATAGGTTTAAGTATTAGATCCAGATCGCCTATGTAACATCCTGTCTAGTGTGCTCATAAGATCAGAATCTTTTACTGAGCTCCTGCCAGATGCCCAACACGATGCTTGACACTTTATAAATATTATCTTTGATCCTCCCCAAACCCTTCAGAGTCCTTGGGTGTACTCAGTGCTGCAGGTGAAAAAAAAACCTCGGAAGCTCAGGGACATGGATGCATCATGGCCACAAAACTAGGGGAAAGATCTAGTCTTCATTTAACCCAAGTCATTGGGATGCCAGGTCCAGGCTTCTGTACTCTTGGGGTGATGCGTATAACATTATCAGGGAGGAAAAGTATCTAGAATGATACTTTGACAACCATAGCTTCATCAGGTTGATCTGAGGAATGGTGTACTGGTGGTTTTGCCTAGGGAAGAAGTAACTTTGTATGATCCACTTACCTGTAAATCACAAGAAAGGAAAGAGGAGAGAGATGACATGTAATATTACTACATGGTAAGGCATGGATACTAGCCAGTCTGAACAATCCAGGGCTTAAATCTGAAGCAGGGTCCTGGGGGTCTCTGGATATGGCAGCTGTTACCATTTTAGATGCTGAATCATGAGGTGGTGCAGAAAGTTCTGAAAGAGAGACCAAGGGCAGTCAGGATGGGGGACACCTGGAGGAATTCAGATACAGGCACCATTTTCCAAGCAGTTCAATAGGTTTTTTTTCTTTTCTTCTCTTTTTTTACATACTTCAGTGTTTGGTATGCCAACACCATTGCTTACTAGCTGAGCGTCAGCCTTGTCAGAAGGGCTAAAGCTGGTTCGAGGCACCAGAATCCTTCCTAACTACCAGGTGGTGAGTTGCACGCCTGTGTGTGTTACTATAAAGCCTTGTTTGCTTTTTAGTGGAAAGGGCAGGGAGACAACTGACTCTGCCCAGGGAATCTTTTGTCTGCCTCAGCCGTTTTCTTGTCTCAAAGCCAATATTGGTAGAAGTAGTCCTTTATGTTTTCAGCATTGTTTACTTTCCAATGTTTATATGGAGTTATCTATCATGCCCTCCCTTGGAGCACTGTTTTGTAAAGGATAAGCAAGTTTAGTTCCCTCGGCCTCCCCTAAATTTTAAATATGAGAAAAATTCTCAGTGTTCTTTTTTCCTCTACAGTGGTTGAATTTAGAGCCAACAAACTTCTCAGCCTAATTGTCTTCCCTATGACTGATTGTTCTTCCAGATTCATAATTTTACGGAAAATGTTCTGCAAAACACATTGATTTTTATTTAAATTCAACAATGCCCCAGTGTCCTAGATGATATTAACTTAGACGCTTGGTTGATTTAAAATGCAGGATGTGCCGGACTTGTTTGATTTGGTTCCCAGATCCTGCTTTTGTCCCAGTTTCTTGTCTAACACCAGCGAGGCTGTAGGGACCACTCATCCGTTATGTTGCTTTCTCTCGTCCACATTTGTGGTGTGTTCTGGGAAATAGAATAACTTTCTCACTGAAGCTTTCCCCAACCCTCAGCTCCTGGATTTTATGGTCTCCCATCTTTTTTTTCCAGTCCAATAGGAGGCTCATCATTTGGCAATTTCCTCTGACACATTGTGGTTCTGGAAGGTGACCCTGGATTAATCCCCACTAATCCTATCAGCAGGGACCTTAGGACCAGCCTGTCTCCCATTATGACCCATTCTTCATCTGAGTCAAATCCTTTGAGGGAACTGGACTGAGGTAGCCAGGACCACCCAGTGAGCATACAGGGTGGTATCAGACAGGCAGGCATCTGGCACCCATTCAGTTTCAATAGATGCCTGGATTTTCTGTTGGCCCTTAGGCCACAGGCAGCTAGACCCAGAGGTGCCTCACTTGGTGACTTCGTTTTCAAAACCAGACCCAAGAAAATGGTTAGGCTGTCTTGTCGGACCCAAAAGTAGTGGGGCACAGTATCTTGTATTTATGAGGCACTCATGCCTATTTGCCAACATTAGTTGATAACGGTTTTATGCCTTGAATGTACACATGGAGAGATCTTACTGAATGCCATTTCTAAGCCAGATAATGCTATTTGCTATTTAGAAAACATAGCGGTATGAATAAGGACCTGAATGTATTTGCTATCAGCCTTCTCTAAAGGTGGAGGAAGGTCTTGGTTGTAGAAGGCAGTAGAATAGGAGCCAGGAGGTGTGGGGCTTCACAAAGCTGGAGAAGACTGAGTCACCGGACTTCTTTATACCAAGGTCTCATGCTGCACATGCTGGATCATTCTCTGGTTAACATCATATGAGCATCTGAGTAAAGCTGTGATGACTCTTGCCTTTTAAGGCAAAGCTGTCAGTCTAGAGGAGATGGGAATGCTGAAGAGCAATAATGTGAAGTGACGGTGGGGTGATGAATACTGGCAGAGAGGAGGAGCAGGAGGCAGCAGTTCTGGGGGTGCTGTTTTCCGGGTGGTAGTCCTGGGCTCGGTGAGCCCCACGCAGATGGGCAAGACAGGGCAAGAAAACCTAGGGATGATGAAGATCTGAGAAAGAAGAGGAATGGACTTACACTTGCCAAGTTGAGAAAAAGTAGATGATAAAGGGGCCTGTGAGAGGATGTTGTCTCCTTCTTTCTGCTCAAGTATCAGGAAGAGAAAGAGGCCAGATGGAGAGGGCCACCCAAGGAGCCTCTTTGCAGTACCGGAAACAGTTCCTAGAGTGACTCAAAGAGCTATTTAGGGCAAGGTTCAACCAGCAATCCAGGACTGGGTTCAAAAGGAGTTGACTGCCGCCCTTAAGAAGCATTGTGTGGTGGGAGCCTTGTTTACAATCTGTCCCTGGAGCTGGTCGTAAAGAAACTTTTTTGTTTTTGTTTTTGCATAGACTAAGCTGCCAGAGGTGATGTCAGGCTTGGGATGGGAATAACCACAGACTTGTTTTGGAAGGAGGCATTTGTAGGAAAAAGTGAGAACTACTTCTTAATAGATATGGAAAGGCCATTAACTTTCCCTCTCAGACACACTCGGCTCTGGATTTCCAGGGCATAGTCATCTTCTGTGCAGCTTCCTCCCTCTCTGGCCAGAGGGAGTTGTTTTCAGTTCCATTGCCTTTGCTCCGGGCTCCCTTGTGCCAGGATCTCCACCAGTCACCTCACCTTCTCCTCTGAGTCTGGCTCCTGTTTACTCGTAGGTGACACCCCAGCCTCCTGGTCACCCCTGAATAGTCAGCTTGATCCGGTCCTGCATAAGTCAGGTACTTGGTATAATGATAAAGAAGAAACTCTTTGAGGGGCGCCTGGGTGGCTCAGTTGGTTGAGTGTCCAACTTCGGCTCAGGTCATGATCTCACGGTTCATGAGTTCGAGCCCTTCATCGGGCTCTGTGCAGACAGTTCAGAGCCTGGAGCCTGTTTCCGAGTCTGTGTGTCCCTCTCTTTCTGCCCCTCCCCTGCTCATGTCTCTGTCTCTCAAAAATAAATAAATGTTTAAAAAAATTTAAAAAAAGAAGAAACTTTTTGAAACTATAAAGTACTATTTAAAAATAAAATGTAGGGGCACACTCAGTTGGTAGAGTGTGTGACTCTTGATCTCGGGGTTTTGAGTTCAAGCCCCATGTTGGGTGTAGAGATTACTTAAAAAAAATACAACCTTTAAAAAAACATAAAAATGACATTTAATGGATTCTTTTAAAGCTGCTCAAAATTACCTGGACAAAGGCACTTATTTCATCTTCACTCCATGATTCCTTCCCTAAATCTAGCTTCTTTATCACCATAGTATGTCTCTGAGATTTTGAGTCACCAAGTTTTTGATTCCTTATTTGTTTTAAGGGACCACCTGTAACCCCAGCTTCTTTACCTCAGCTTCTGGTGCATCACACAAGGACACCGGGGTTAGGTGGCTGGGGTCAGGTTCTGTCCTTACTAGTTATGTAATTTTGGGCAAGTATTTTTCTACTTTTCCATATATCCTTTTGTCTTGTGTGCAATAAAGATAATAACGGAACCTTTCTCATAGGGGTGTTGGAAAGATTTAAGAGGCAGAAAATACCTGGTCCAAAGATATGTTGTCTTTGTTATTATCAATATCAGATTCATACAATTCCATTAAGACTCACTTTTTGTGGTGTAGGAGGAGCATCATGAACTGAATACTGAGACAGACCTGGTTTGAATACTGACTTGGCTGCGTGACCGAGAACAAGCCACTCCGCTCTTCTGATTTATGGTACTTACCCACGGCAACGTAGGGGATTTTAAAATGGGGCATATATGGGTAATATGCATGTGAAACGTGTACTACATGTACATGGGTAGTACGTGTAAAATGTAGAACAGTGCCTGGCTAGAGGTTGCTTTCTCATCAGCAGTAGCTACTGCCATCATCATTATTATTACCAGATACAAGCAAACGCTTGGGATCACGCATGGATAAGAAGCATAATTGAGATTCAAGAGCCAACGTTTCCTGTCCCCAAATTAGTCTTGTTTTGAATTTCTATTAATTTACACTGTTGGCTCAAACCACTTGTCCTTCAGCCTAATGCCTTCTCTGACATTTTTATTCTTTACCTTTCTGGTCTCATCTGTTCCCCTAAATATTTAGACTTCTGTGTTGTGGCCCTGCCAGTCAGTCCTGGGTCTGAACAGTGTAGCACCTAGTTAGGTGAGTTTAATTCCTGGCTCCAGCACGTACTGTAAGCATGTGGCTTAACTTCTCTTCTGAGCCTCAACCATCTTTCAAGTGGTCATTGTAGTAACTATCTCATTGAATTATTGTGAGACCTTAAAAAAAAGTATGTAAGTGTTCTACCATTTAGAAAGTGCTCTGTCTTACATTGGTTTCCCTGGAAACAGACTCTAAGGTGGAGTGTTACACGCAAAAGATGTTTTAGGGCGGTGGTCTCCGGAACCACATTTGTAAGGAAGAGAAGACAGCAGGATTTGATAGAAGGAGAAGTTGAACTGCAATGCAATTGCAGCTGAAGCGTCAGCCAAACCCAGAGGGAGACTGAAATCAGGATGATCCATCAGAATTATCAAGTGTTATCAGAATTAGCGCTACGACTGCGTCAGCCAGTTATTAGGTGGGGGCTCCCTAGGGGAGGCAGTGTTACCTTGGTTGGGTGTGTGGTTTGCTTTGACCTAGGGTAACTGCTGGAGAGGGATACAGGTGGGAGCTACTCAGTAGGTGGCACTTCTGATCACTGGGGAATTGAGTGCCTCAGTCCTGAAGGGATGTGGCCACACCCCCACAACATCCACTACCTGCTCAGTATTAGGATTGCTTCTGTTCTGCCCTTCGGCACCCATCTTCCTTTTTCTTTTCATACCACTAGGTTTTACTCCAATTAGCTTTCTTTTCTAGAGACTCCCAATTTCACTACAGCTTTTTTAAAAAAAATTGATGTTTAAGATCACTGTATATCATTTATCGTCTGCAACTTTTTGTGGGGGGGGGGTTGCGTGGCTATTCCTTCCTCATTGTCCAATGAATACAAACCTAGAGAAGAAGTGGTATCTTTCCTTTTCAATTTAAGGGCCACTTCTAATCATTTATCAGTGTTGCATCTACTCAGAGTGCTGTGATGTAAATAGAAATACAAGGCTGTGTCTGTTTAGGCAGAAAGAATGCTGTGATCCGTTAGTGACGTCTGCCATTGGAGTGGGCCATAGGGAGTACTCATGGTCCATTTTTGTCATCCTAAGCGTACAGCCTTGTCTTCCCTTTCAGTGTTGGATATTAGAATCCTTTTGACTTTCCTTAGTCTTCCTGGGTACATTACTGTACCGACGCTTACATCTAATTAGCCCTTTTAAGTATAATTAAGCCATATGCCTAGAATTGTTTCTCAGGTCACCTTATTCACTTTATCTACAACTTCATCTCCAGGAAACCTTCCATTAAATAATTTTAAGAGTTTGTTAGAAGAGTCGATTACTTTCATGAACACTTGTTTATTTGTCTTCCCATTAAAATCTGGACTCACCTTTTGTGAATATATTACATTAATGATTATTTGTTTGGTTTATGGGTTTGTGTAGTGCTCCCCCTAAGGAGCACTCTTTCTCTGCCATCCTTGCTGTCTCAGATTGTCTAAGCTCCCAGAAGGCAAATACCATGTCTTTTTAAATTGCATTGTACAGTACTATGCACAAATGAGCAATTAATTCTCAAAACACTGGCAGTGGGAGAAGGCACAAAGGAACCGATGATATCTTAAACGATTTAAGTGATGTCTTTAATGTATTGGTTATTCCATTTTTTTCCTAATAAAATCTGTCAGAAAAAAATGAGATGATGTTCAAAGTATATTGAGTTTCTCTGAACTAAGTCACTGGTTAAATTAAAATTATTATTAAAGAATCAGTCATAGGTGTTTCTATCTCTGCCCACAAACTGTTATTGTTGGACACCTCTACCATGCTCTTTAAATTGTCCTTAGGAAGTTAACAGGCTGAAGAATAACAATGGTGGCAATGAGAAAGTCAAGGACCCATACTTGACATGGGTCAGTGGTTGGCAAATTTTTTCATTGAAGAGCCAGATTGTAAAAATATTTTCAGCACAGTGGGCCATATGGTCTCTGTCACAACTACTCAATTCTGCCATTGTAGCAAGGAAGCAGCCATACATAATATGTAAACAAACAATCATAGTGGCATCCCAATAAAACTTTATTTGCAAAAACTGGAGCACATTTGGCTTATGGGCTGTGGGTTGCTAATACCTGATCTAGGTGATAAGATTCAGTTCCACTGACTACTCATGAATGGATTCAGGACTACATCACTCAATTGAAAAAGGCAAGAGAGACACAGTTTCAACATGATGAATGTGAAAATCATTTTAATAACTTATGCGTACGTCAGTTGTTTCCTAGTTTGGTTACTTCTGCACATAGTGCACAGGAACCTACCACAGGCATAGGGGCGATTCATAACTCCAAGTGTCTGAGGCACTTCCGTTTTTAAGATCCTGGCCACCACGTGGTTCAGTGTGGGCTCCTTACTTATTAACTCCCAGATTGGAGAATCCACTAAATATTTCTGCATCTAACCTTTTCTTTCTTTCTTGTCTGAACTAGATTGTGCAATATTCCCTAGTGACCTAATAGGATTGTTATAATGGTCAAGCGAAATACTATTCAGAAATATCACATTTCTATTAAAAAGTCAAGGAATATTATATTTGTTCAACCCACTCTTTCTCTCAACCATGGTACTTGGTTGCTATTTTTATTTTCTGGGCAGGTGTGTGTGTGTGTGTGGGAGAGTGGAGAGAGAGAGGGAGAGATGTATAGAATATCCAAATACTGTTGAATAATTGAATGATCGTTAAGCTTTGCTTCATATCCCACTTACCTGTGGCATTAAAAAAAAATTGCAACACCTTGGCAGCATCCCAGATTAACTGAATCTGAATCTCCAGGGATGGGACTTGGCATTAACATTTAAAAAATCTACCTGAGTTGGATTGTTTTATTTTGGTGCTGTGACAAATTCCCACAAATTTAGTGGCATAAACAACATAAGATATTGTAGTGTTGTAGGTTTGAAGCCTGACACAGGTCTCGCTGGGCTAAAATCAGAATATCAGCAGGACCATGTTCCTTCTAGAGGCTCGAGGGGAAAATGTATCCCTTGTTTCTTCTAGGCTCTAGAGGCAATCTACCTACATTCTTTGGTTCATGGTCTCCTTCCTTCCTTTTCAAAGCCAGCAACAGCATCACTACGACTTTCTGTTGTAGTTCCATCTACTTTTGACTCAACTCTTGTCCCCATCTTCCCCGTTTAAGGGTTCCTGTGATTATGTTGGGCCTGTCTAGAAAATCCAGGATAGTCTCCCTGTTTTAACATCAGCAGTGATTAACAACCTTAGATCCTTCTGCAACCTTAATACTTTTTTTGCTGGGTACTCTAACATATTCACGGATTCCAGGGATTATGATGTGGACAGTTTGGCGGGGCCATTTTTGTGTCTACCACACCCATTCTGAAAGGGAATGGGATATAAACTCTAGCTGAAACCTATCATTCCCACATGTGTCTGTTGTTGGCTAAGACGTATGCTTTTCATTCCTTCACTAAGTTACTCACTCATTCACTCATTCTTTAAATACATAGGGAGTTCCTATGGTGCTGTAGGTATTGATGCTTAGGATATAATGGTACAGAGAATAGTCAACATCTAGTGAGAGGAAAACTATATTAAGTAATGCAGGTATCTTGGGTCCTCGTAGGAAGAATTCTTTCCCAAATTTTGAGACCAGGTGAGGATTTCTTGAAGAAGTGATACAGGAATAAATAGGTATAGAGTGCTGAATAATAATAGCCTGAGTACCTCCTTCAGACATTTAATGCATTATCTTTATTTTTTTTTCTTTTATAACTTATTATCAAGCTGATTTCCATGTAACACCCAGGGCTCATCCCGACAAGCGCCCTCCTCCATGCCCATCACGCCTCCTCCCTCTCCCCCTCCCCCGTCAGCCCTCAGTTTGTTCTTAGTATTCAAGAGTCTCTCATGGTTTGCCTCCCTCCCTCTCCCCAACTATTTTTCCCCCTTCCCCTCCCCCATGGTCCTTTGCTAAGTTTCTTCTGTTACACTTATGAGTACAAACATATGGTATCTGCCCTTCTGTGCCTGACTTATTTCACTTATTTCACCCGACACCCTCGAGTTCCATCCACATTGCTATGAATGGCTGGATTTCATTCTTTCTCATTGCCATGTAGTATTCCATTGTGTACACACACACACACACACACACACACACACACACACACACACATACCACATCTTCTTGATGCATTCATCAGCTGATGGACATTTAGGCTCTTTCCATGATTAGGCTATTGTTGACAGTGCTGCTATGAACATTGGGGTGCATGTGCCCCTATGCATCTGCACTTCTGTATCCCTTGGGTAGATCCCCAGCAGTGCTATTGCTGGGTCATAGGGGAGTTTTACTGATAGTTTTTTGAGGAGCCTCCACACTGTTTTCCAGAGCGGCTGCACCAGGTTACATTCCCACCAACAGTGTAGGAGGGTGTCCGTCTCTCCACACCCTCGCCAGCATCTATAGTCTCCTGATTTGTTCATTTTAGCCAATCTGACTGGTGTGAGGTGGTATCTCAGTGTCATTTTGATTTGTATTTCCCTGATGCTGAGTGATGCTGAGCATTGTTTCACTGTCTGTTGGCCAACTGGATGTCCTCTTTGGAGAAGTGTCTCTTCATGTCTTCTGCCCATTTCGTCACTGGATTATTTGCTTTTCGGGTGTGGGGAGATCCTTGTAGATTTTGGATACTAGCCCTTTATCCAATATGTCATTTGCAACTATATTTTTCCATTCTGTCAGTTGCCTATTAGTTTTCTTGATTCTTTCCTTTGCAGTGCAGAAGCTTTTTATCTTGATGAGGTCTAATGCATTATATTTAATGCCCACTACAAATTTGCCTGGCAGGGATTGTAACTGCCTTTTGCAGATGTAGAAACTGAGTCCTAAATAGAATAAATAATAATAGTCCTCTATTATTATATGAAATCGTGAGATTGGTTCTATACTTAGGCATTAGAATGGCCATTCTTCCTTTGAACTCTAGGTTAATTTATTACTGTCTTTCAAGCCCAATTTTGTTTCTGAAGAAAGAAAAAGGAATAGATGCCTTATCCAAACTCTTTGGGTACAATCTGCACATGGAGCTGTGTTTTCCTTTATGGTTACTTTTCTGTCTGAACCAGAAGAGCACCATGTTCTCTGTGGAGGTGCGGCCAGCATTACTTTATGAGTAGGACAGGACTCCCAGCCTGCAGTCACTGTGTTGTCATTGGCACCACTGTAGTTCCCTGGGTGTCAAAGGTTGGTTGAGGGTCTGGTGTTTTCTGGCTCTGAGCAGTGAAGGACCGTCGACCTCATTGATTGGTCTGCTGCTCTTCAGAGGGTTGAGTAAGAGAACCCAGAAGAGTACTCTAATTCTTCCTTTCCACCGTAGGCCTGACAGATCTTCTTGGGGTAATTTCACTATAAATCCTTTTTTAGTGAATCATTTGACTCTCAGAGATAATTGGTTCAGTTTCTATCTCTGATGAGAATATTGACAGTGGGTCCTAAACTAGTCATTTCTCATCTGTCATATGTATCACCAGCATCCAGAAGCAATGAAGAAACAACCCACAATGTATAGGACATGTGGCTACATTGGACTTTGTTAGAAGAACCTTTCAAGTGTCATGTCACTTTGGGTTGCTGTGTTGTAGGCATTCCTGCTTAGAATATGATGTAAAATAAACAACCACATTTTAGTGAGAAAATACAGACAAGTAGAGGAAATGCAGGTTCCTTAGGCTCTCTTAGGAAGAGACATTAGGCCAGATTTTAAGACCAGGTAGATTCCTGGAGGAGGTGATGCTCAAAGGTGATAAAGGACATGGCACCTGAGTACCGTCTCTGGGTAGTAAATATGTTATCTTTAATTTTCACCCAAACCTTACATGGTGGGCACTGTTAAATTTACCATTGTGAAGTTGAGTTCCCTACAGATTAAGAAACTTTTGAAGTCACACAAGGAGAATGGCAAACCTGCAGTTGGGCTGGGGAAAACTCTAAGGCTGCTGTGGCTAATTTGTTGTCACTTAGCCACACACGGTTACTTAAGTTTAAATTTAAAAACCGTCAAATTCTTCAGTCACAGTAACCACATTTCAAGTGTTTAACATCCTGGAGACTGATGTCAGCAAGATGGTGGAGTTGGCATTTCCACTGCTCTTCCCTCCCTCACAGAGACATCTGTTGAATAATCGTCCACACTAAAGCACCTTCACAGGGGCTGAGGAATTCACAGGAGAGACTATGGTAGCTGGGTGGGACGCAGAAGTGGGAAAAGGCTCCTTGAAGAGGGTAGGAAGGACAGCTTTACCTTACTCACGCCGTCCTTCCTGGGGAGTGCAGAGCAGAGAGAGCCAGGTCAGCCCCTGACTGTGCGCCCACCCCGGTGAGGTCTGGCCGCAGGCCAGCCCGGCTGCCGCAGATGGCTAATGGCTACCATATTGGATAGTGCAGATCAAAGAACATTTCCTTCATCATAGAAAACTTATTGGACAACAGTGTCCTAGAAAATACTTAAAGGAGTTCTAGAAGATCTTTGTCAGGCCAGCCATAGGGTCAGTAGCATGTGGGAACCTAGAATATCAGAACCAGAGGCAGCTCTGTTCCACCCATACCCGTCACAAGGTGGGGAGTGAAAGATTCAGAGGGAGACTTTCACTCAGTCGGCTCCACTACCGATACAAGGAGAGGAGGAGAATTATTCTAATGGTCATATGGTTAGTCATTTTCGGGCTCTGGATGCACTTCTGTGCATCTTACCCAAAGGAAAGTGCGGGTATTGACTCAGCATTGGGGGGACCACAGGCTATTTAGGCAAAGTGAAGTGCTGCTGTTTCACATGTGACCTGAATCTGGGGATTATTGTGATAATTATATATATAGAGAGAGAAAGTACCTGATAAATTAGTCAAATGTAGCAAATTAGAACAGATCACTATTCCGCTTTCTAAGAATGTTCATGTGATATCTAAGCATTCATTTATAGATTAACTAGTAATATGCTAATAAGGAGTCATCTTTTTCTGTCTTTATTTCTCTTGTCTTACTGGAAGTTTACTTTTGCATAGTGATCTGAACTCTGCAAAGCTACTTTAAAAGTGTTACATCTGACCATCTTCAAAATGATCACTGGAAGAAAGGAGGAGCGAGTATTGTGATCTGTAGTGGACAGATGAGGGATATAAGGTGCCTGGAGTTTTATCTTCCTCTCCGAAGCAGGTGAACTGGAGTTAGTTGCACATCTGTTGTCTCCTAATCTTAGGGAATTTCTAACAAACCATAAAAGGAAAGGAACCTCACTTACATAAGGAAAGCTAATCTAATTACTACTTCCCCCTGTCCTTTTGTTTAGAAGCTCTCTCCACAGAAAAATTCATATTAATGAGGTTTTACTGCTTTCAAAAAAAATGTCTCTATCCATGCAGGATTCAAGAGAACCCAGTAGACAGTTTTAGACTCATTTAGTCAATACACATCAATTTTTGTCTTAGTATTGAGATAGTAGGAGAGAGCGATGCTGGCTGTTCAATCAGTTATTAGGGATTAAGTACAAAACCAGCACTGGCTACGTGTAGGTACCTAAAATCTTAGTTTGCTTATTAGCAGGAAACACACAAAGTTTCTGTCTCTGTTTCAGGCTGTTAAGGTGAAATGGTGTTGTTATTGATGGTCTGTGTAGCCATTTCAGTGTGACACACACCAGCAAACACACATAGAGTGAATGGTCTTGCTCTAGTCTTCAAATAGAGATCAATGACTATTTTATTTGTTCAACCCTGCCTCCCGTCCATGGCTGCGGCCTCCATCATGAGGTAGCTGGAATGATTAATGATGTGTTGGTGATATTAAAGCCTCGTGTTTTGGTACTCTAATTATAGAAGCAGATTGGAGCCAAGCTTTAGAGTGGGGTTGAGATTGAAAGATATTTAAAAAGCAGGTGATTGGTCCAACACTTCCACTTCTTTCAATTTAGCCATAAATCAATTGTGAATGATTTTCCCACTGTAATTTTTCATAGGTTTTGAACTTGGGTAATGAGCATCCCCATCCCAGAGTGAAACTGTGATTTTCCTAGATCTTGTTGGAAAGAAGATGAAGATTTATGAAGGGGCTTAGAGGGAAATATATTGCATTTCTTCATATCCTCTGCTTGTTTTTCACCCCCCGCCCGTACTTCAACCCCGATAAATCTCAACTCTCACGCATGGCATATAGTATTTGGGAAATGGGAAAGCTCCAGTGTGTCTTGACCTACTTTCCAGTGAATGTACAATTTACAAATAAGAAGTTGATACTATATAAAGTAGTAGTGCCTTCCACACTGAAGAGAACATATGGAAAAGCAAAGACTGTGTTCGCCTCAACAGCACCAATTCTTTTTCTTATCTGTGGAATTATGTAGACTGCAGATTTTTGAAAAATATGGGGCAGCTCAAGGTGTTGGTACAAGAAGAAGCTGCCATTTGGACTGCGAGCAAACTTCTTACTTCATCGGGGCCCCAGGGAAAAGAGAGGCTTCAACTGGAATCACAGTGACAAATTTCCCTTCCCCAACCAGGGCTGCAGCTTGCGTCACTGTGGGGAATGCGATACCTCTGTGCCTGATGAAAATCCAGCTTTCAAGCTGTGGAAAAGCACATTTGTTTTTTTTTTTAACATTTGTATAATTGTCAATTTTTCAAGAATTTTATTCTATGGGAAATGAATTGACAACAGAGAGCTTGTTAAAACATACTTTACAGAAACTCAAATACAGCAAATGCTCGTGTTTGCATTTAGACCATAGCACAAGGACCTTGAGACATTCAGCTTTTTGATCAGTACAAGACTGGTGGAGGTCCTGGGTATCAGAGCAACATATTACATTTATAATATGCTTAAGAGAGGAGGATCATTTATTGACAGGTTTGTATTCCAGTTCTCTGTATGTTTGGAAACAATGATTCTTTTGCTCCCTCCCTCCCTCCCTCCCTCCCTCCCTTCCTCCCTTCCTTCCTTCCTTCCTTCCTTCCTTCCTTCCTTCCTTCCTTCCTTCCTTCCTTCCTTCCTTCTTTCCTTCCTTCCTTCCTTCCTTCCTTCCTGTGTGCCTACTTGTCTGCATTTCTTTGTAAAATATATATCAAAACACTAAGCTAGTCCTAGGTGGTTGGCTGGTGGGAGAGGATGGTCATTTGGAAAATAAGTGAGATTCAGTGTGTGTCCTCAAAGACTTACACTCACTCCAGTGGGTGAAGAGTATATGTTGTAGACAACAGAGTCCATTCTAAGGGGAAAAATGTTTATTTGAGGCACTAAGTAGCTGACATTTGAAAAGCCCTAGGAATCAGTTTTTGAGGCCACATCAGCAAGTACCAGAGGTGCCAGGAGAAGTGCCCATGCGCAGCCTTGCTGTAGCGGAAGGCCCACTGGGCAAGACTCCGCCTCTGCTGCCACAGAGGAGCCAGTCTCTCGGGCATCATGCTTGGGAGGAGAACCGGTCCCCTCAAGGGCATCAGGGACCTCCCGTTGCTTTCTCTTCTCTCTTCTTTCTTTTTTATTGTTTTTTAATGTTTATTTATTTTTGAGAGAGGGGGCAAGCAAGGGGCAGAGACAGAGGGAGGTAGCGGATTCGAAGCAGACTCCACACTGACAGCAGAGAGCCTGCTGTTGGACTTGACCTCAAGAACCATGAGATCATGGCCCGAGCTGAAGTCAGAGGCTCAACCAGCTGAGCCTTCCAGGCACCCCTCATTGCTTTCTTTTCATTCCAGATCTTTCAAGGGTATATCTAACTGGCAAAAGCTAGGCTACATCATGTATCTTGCCTGCAAAAAGGTCTGAGAAACATAGTTTTTAGCTTTCTAGTTTCTGCCACATAGGAAGTTACTCTAGAAGCGTTGGAATGTTGGAATGGAGGAAATCCAGAGTGCTCACCACGGGAAGACAGGTTAGGAGATAACCACACTAAATTGAGCCAGCTTATGTTGGAGTGGAAAATACTACTGTGGGGACAACTAGTGAGGGCATCTGTCTCAGGGCGGAGGGAGGATTTAGGGAAACAGCGGGATAGTCTCACTTACTAGGGCTTGAAGGGTGCCATGGTTGTGTTAGTCCGGACAAGGTAGGTGCACACTGCAGAAACAGCTTCACAGTCTCAGGGGCTTCACACACAGCTCATGCAGTGTCAGATTTGTGGGTACGATGAGGTATTCATTTGTGAAGTCTGGTGCAAACCGAAAATATTGGACCCCTTTTCCAAAGATCATTCAGAATTTCAGAATAGTCATGGCAGAACATTAGACCAAGCGTAGAGCATAGGCTCCTCTGTGATTGTAAAGGGTAAATGCCTATGAAGCTGGCCCAGTGTGGGGGTTCAGGAGATTCTCAGGAAAGCTTTCCTCTATTTGGTAACTGGCCACCGGAGGCTGGGAAGTAGTCTCCTGTATGCTCAAGGAGGAGGAAGACAGGCATGGGGAACCATTAGTTTCTACCCAATGGCTCTAAGAAAAGGAAATGACAAAAACAGTAACTTTGCTGTCTGAAATTACTATCTGTATTTGAAAATTAATACATGTAGCGTGGCTTAAAAACTCAAGAAGCTTTCTACCTACCCACACATTTTGAATAGAATAATTTCAAAATAAAATATTTTACTAGATCCAAATGCTAGTAGAATAATGATCAGTAGTGAGTAATAAAATCTTGGAGAAAATTTGAGCTTAGTGCTTTGGAGCAAGGTGAAATGTTTCTGTTTTAGCACACGTGTCTTAAGATACAAATTATACTTGTATTTAGGTGAGATGAATTCATATTTATAACATGTCCCTGTAATATGTGTCATCGGTGGTTACTTTCATACAGCAGTGGCGGAATCAAGTAGATGCCGCAGAGGCTGCATGGCTGGTAAGTCTTAGAGCATTTACTATCTTCCCCTTTGGTAAGTTTTCTAATCTCTGGTCTAGTTGGTCACCAAAGAGCTGTTTTGATATGAGAAAATTTAGGAATATTACCTTAAGGAGATGTGAGGCTGCTTAAAAAGAAATCCATTCTGTCTACTCCACCCAGAAAATCCACAGAGAGCCTAGGCCAGCTTTCAGCTGTGTAGCGTGTCTCTTTCCACTCTCGAAATCTGTCTGCAGGGCCACCTTTGGCAGAGGTCATTATGCAAACACAGAGTCATCTCTTCGTGATACTATGTGCAAGGCATTTGCACAAATGTAGATTGTATTACGGCCTGACGATAATGTATATACTTTAGTCACTTTATGAAATTGTTCAGTCATCTGGACATCTTTCACTGTGTTTACCAGGAAATGGGAAATAGAGAATTGAGCAATTTTCTTGTCAATTTGATCAATGTAGACTGGCAACTTTAGTGCCTTTAGTTTTTTTTTTTTTATGCTTTCCCCTATTTCAGTTGCTGGAATTTATTTCTTTTACTATATTACCCAGTTAATTACCCCAATTTTCCAATCTGTCTGACCATCGAAGGCTTGGCCTGTTTGGATTTTACATGTGGCTGGTACAGTTGAGGTCTGTTCCCCAAATGTAAGCGTTTTCAGTGTAGGATTCGTGTTTGTTTATCCATCTACTTGCTTGGCCCTTTGGATCTGTAGCCTAAATTGTTCAAATTTCGCCTTTAAATCAGTCAAATACCACTGTAGAAACACACACAAGGAAGGAATGGAAGACCAGAATTGAAGACTTTGGAGAAACAGTGCCCCGTTGATGCAGGGGAGCGTGTGAGGAGCCAGAGCTTTGCAGCAGGCAGGCCTTGGGAATCCTTTGGGGAGGGCGTGAGAGGGAGCGAGGTGGCCAGTGCTTGGGAAGGACCGTCAGTGGAAGAGGGGTGATCGCCGGGCTCATGAAGATCCATGAGGGAGAGGGAAGTTTTAGGGAAGGTTGGTGACCAGTAAAGTTTTATTCAGGAGTAGCCAATCTGGGCTGCAAATCCCAACATGGCCCTGGTTGAAGCAGGGATCTTGAACTGGTTTGAGCTGGTACTAGCAGGTCAGGTGCCAGAATTTTCTCACTGTGCTCCCACCTCCTCCTCCTCTTGGTGTTCAAGAACTCCCTACCTCCAAGGGTTGATGCGTGTCCTTATTGTTAACTGCCGGATTGTTTGTGTGGAGGGGGGCATATGGGTCAGAAGCAAAGTTATAGGACACAGACACCAGCAGGCCCCGTGACGCCCACTGTGGCATCATCGGCACTCGCCTGGCTGACGGCATACCCTCCTCATCCCAGCTTCTGGCCGTAGATGGTGCTCACGTTAAAGGGATATTGGTGTCAGGTCTCACACCTTCCCGCTTACACAGCTCCTCTCATTTTTCCTTTCCTGCCCGGTTGTGCAAGTGGTTTGCACATTTTGAAGAGTGGCTTTTGAATTTATGGTGAAGTATTTCTGCAGCCTTTGTTTTCTGATTTCCCTAAGAGTGGCTCACTCGACATTCTGGAGAAGAGCCCTGGAGATTCTGAGGAAGGAATTCCATAGGAAGAAGACTACTTTATAATACTGTAACTTGCCCAAAGTAGTTCATAGATTTGATGATTTAGAATTTATTGATGACTTCTGACACTGAGTTGGAGGAAGCTGTGTCACCGGATCAAAAGTCAGAGAGTGTTCTCAAGGGTTTTCTGGTTGGCTGGTTGGTTAGCTGTTCTTTGGTTTGAAGTTAAAAGTGAATACAGGAAGGTACTAGAGCATTCCAGAGTGATGGGGAAAGATCACACACAGGTCCAGACCTCAGTCACGCAGAGGTCAGGGGCCTCTGTCACGAGGAAAGCTGAGAATCTAAGAGGAATAGAGGAAGCAGAGAATGTAGGTCCTGACGAATGAGGTAGAGAGAGAATATTGGTCACGAGGTAGGAAAACATGCCTGCAGAGAGGTTTTGCAAACAACTGACATCTTTTAAAACCCCTTGCTTCCTCCACGTGACCTGTCTTCAGGTGTAACCAGCTTTCACAAATTTGATGAGCAGTAGTAAACTTGTGTCTTGAAGAAAGAATAGGTTAGCTTGGCGATTTGGGAGGGAGTACGAGGTTATCCTAATTAAGAGGATTCACTGAACACGATTAGAAGTGGTGTAAGTCTGCATGTCCTGAAGACTCTTAGGAAACTGGTAGATAAAATCAATGCTCTCCAGGAACTGCTGTATGTTCTGAGAGTCTCAGCGCAACTTTGTGTTTCTTGTGCTTTTCTTTGAGTGTTAAGTGCATAAACTATTTACAGTTAGGTCATAAGCTTGCAGCCTCAGCCCTATACCTTTGATCTCAAAATGCAGACCACACTGGTGGAATCCCTTCCGTGCAGTTTTAACAAAGCGTTTTAATTCTTTTTCTTCCTTCTTTTACCTCACTGAAGAGCTTCTTGATCTGGACCTGTGCAGCTATTAGTGGATACACAGTCCCTTAAGGATTGCTACACGTGCTGTCTGATTCAGGACGTCTAGCTGCATCGAGGCTGGAGATGCTGGTTTTTTCCACAAGCTTCTACATGCTGCTGCTGCTGCTGCTGTGTGGGGACTCTGGTTTGAGTAGAAATGGCTGCATGAAGGGAAGGGAGCTTGGCGGCAAAAAAGGTTGAGTTTTACAGTCAAGTCAGAAAGGCCTAGGAGGTTCTGGCTCTGAAGCTTACAGTGCCTTGAAGCTTATGTGCCACGGACACATTTTAAAGTCCTTTGAGACTGGTTTTCTTATCTGAAGAATGGGATTAATGATACTGAATTGAACGGTATCATTCTTCTTCTTCTTCTTTTTTTAACATTTTATTTATTTTTGAGAGACAGGGGTTGGGGGAGAGGCAGAGAGAGAGGGAGACATGGAATCTGAAACAGGCTCCAGACTCTGAGCTGTGAGCACAGAGCCCGATGTGGGTCTCAAACTCACCTCACAAACTGTGAGATCATGACCTGAGCTGAAGTCAGACGCTGAGAGACATTTCAGTCAGTGTGCTTGTTTCCCCATCTCTTCCCTTTCCCCCTGAAACAAAAAGCTGAATTTGGATGCACATCTCAAACTGTTGAAGCCGCAACCTAGAAAACAGGCACTCTCTTCGTGATCCCTTAGTGAAATAACAATTACACTTCAGATAATAGAAGTTTGATGGGTGCATGAGAGAGTCGTTTCACAGTGTTGCTGTTCCACGTAAATGGACAGGGAAAATTAGGCAATCACTTCCCACAAATTGATCATCTAAATATGCGGACGTGTCTTATCTGCTGCTGGAGCCCTGGGAGGGAAGCAATTGGGAGGAAATTTGAGGCTTTTTAGAATCCCGCGGATTTAGGAAAGACAGAAACCAGTGTGCAGCTGGTCTTGGGAATATGAGTGTGACATATCTGGCTCATCAAATCATAGGTCCCTGTTTCCCTAAAGTGTCAATTGTGTTTAAGTATGACAAGTTTGGTGCTCTCAAAGTGTAACAGGTATGGAA
Source organism: Suricata suricatta (assembly GCF_006229205.1). NCBI lineage: Eukaryota > Metazoa > Chordata > Mammalia > Carnivora > Herpestidae > Suricata > Suricata suricatta. The sequence continues at coordinate 141,221,670 of NC_043704.1, forward strand.
CTTAAAGAGCTAACATTAATTCACACATTAGTATGAGCTAGTTCAATCAGATTGCTTTCCTCACTTTTAATCAGTCAGCTCTAAGTTCCAGCTGTGTGCCAGGAGCCAAATGAGACGCTACTGAGCTGGGGAGGGGAAGACAGACATGGTCTTTGCCCTCTCGAACCTTATTTTTGAGAGTGGGGCAGGGAGGGAGATAGAAACAGGAAGACAGGCTGAGGGCTTGATTGTTCAGTTGGCTTTTAGAAGAGCATTCACTGAGAAGAGTTGTCACTTACTGATTAAGCAGATTGAAACCCTGTTCTGGTGATTATTTGTAACTATGACTTAAAAACATTTTTAAATGTTTTTATTTGTTTTTGAGAGAGAGAGAGAGAGAGAGAGAGAGAGAGAGAGGGAGACAGAGAATCTGAAGCAGCTCCAGGCTCTGAGCTGTCAGCATAGAGCCCGACGCAGGGCTGGAACTCACAAGCTCTAAGATCATGACCTGAGCCTAAGGCGGACTCTTAACTGACTGAGCCACCCAGGTGCCCCCCATGCGCCCCTATAACTATGACTTTAGGCAGTAAGTGCAGTAACCTTAAACAACAGTTCTGACTTTTAGATTTATAATGGCATAGCATTTTGCTGTTCTGTTCTCTCTCCTGTCCTGAGCAACTTCAGTGACAGGTACATGGTAGGTACTCAAGAAGTAGTTGTGGAATGATCCAGAAAAAAACTGCAAGAATGTGCTTTTAGTGAATTCTTGTTAATGGTGACTGAGGATTTACAGTTGTGTGTTTATCCAGGAGTAATATATTATCATATCTCTATATCCAGTGTGTAGATTTTAGCCATAATATGGTAAAAAGACAAAATACCCATAAACTATGGAGCCATTCTTATGCCAAATCATTTGAATAGGTGCATCAGAAAACAGCAGACAGCTCTTTGGACAGTTCTCTGTAGTGAGAATTCTTTTCTTGACTTAGTGCTTTTAATTTTTATAGTAGCTGTCACTGTCCTTACTGGTATTTATTATATTTTAAAGTGTTGAAGTTGACAATAGATTGAGTTTATGTTTTCATTTTGTTCTGAAAGCTGATGATTATGGAGTATATTATTTTTCTGCATTGCTATTTTTCAAACCGAGGCGTGGTCCTTACCACGCCTGGTTTCTAAGGTACAAGAATGTCGGCAACGCTGCCACCTGCTAAGGCCTCGTCCTTACGTAGTATCACATTCATTGCCCCAAGCAGGAGGTGCCTTGTTAGCAGCAAACTCATCAGGTCTAAAACGAGGAGGAAGAACGGCTAGCCTAATATGAATTCTGGCAGATACGCAGTTAAATAAACCCTGTGAGTTGAAGGTCTCTCTTTAGCATTGCGATTATGACCATTCTAAGAGGGAAGTAAAAAGATTGCATTACACAGCATAGTGACGAAGGCTCGTCCCTGGCTGATGTTGTGGGGTTAGTGTTGGCACCCACGGCTCAATCTCGTCAGACCTTAGGCGGCAGATCTTGGGCAATTTCTGAATTAATAATGAGCGAGCCCATGGGATGGCTGCTTAAGCAGATGGGGCACTCCTGTTTCTAAAAACAGCCAACCATATTGAGATTAGGAGTACGTAGAAATGTAAATGGCATCAATTGAAGTATTGTCGCTTTGTGTTTTTTATAGCTTCCAGATAAATATTTAAAATAGTGGAGGAGGAGAAGGATATAAACAAAAAACACTGCCAGACAAGCTCTCTGGTTGTCGAGGGGTGATAGTTGCGCTCCAGGACGGTTCCAGAGACATTGTCCCAGGATAGGAAAGCCATCTTGCCTCATTAGAAATGACCAGGGTGAGAAGTAATTGTTCTTACAGTCTAGTCAGTGAAGTAAGTCATAGCCAAAAGGCTACTGGGAGTCCTGTACAAATTAGCACATGACCTTGAGTGATGGGCTCTTTTTCTGGGAGGCAAATGGCAGAGACCAGCGGGACCTAGGACACTGACACTCCTTTTCAAGTGGAGAATGTGGTCTTGAGAGAAGGTGCAAACACAGACCAGTAAAGGAACCATGGGCAGGAAGCCTGTGCAGCAGGGAGACATGAAACATGGCCCTAGGCAAGTGAGCCCATCACCAAAGCAGAGGGAGAGGAGGAGGTAAAAGGAAAGGGAAAGAGAAGGGCAGGGAAAGGGGGAAGGGAGAAAGGAGGAGGGGTAGAGTGTGGGAGGCAGGAGCCTAAACTAACAATGTATCTGTCATTGGGCAAGGCATACAATCATCCCTTTCTAGTAAGCAAAATGGGGAGACTATGTTAAGTGGTCTTTAGATTGTCTTTTATAGATTTTAGGGGTGCTGGGAGGGGCCTACTCAGGGAGTAGATTTGGTTCACAAGTGGCTGAAAATCAGTGATCCAGGGATGATCTCCTGATCTAACAAATTAGGATTTTCTCACTTTTAGCATCTCCCTAATAGGGAAGGATTGATGATGAAAAGCAAAATAACACTTCTGTTTTATGCTTGCAATTAACTGAAAAACTTATTATACTTGCTTAGTAATCTGTATGCAGTGTGATTTGATGATTTGCAATTAACACTTGTGTTTCCAAAATCTCATTAATCTCATGCATGCTTTCATAATGGTCCCTGAAGTCTTTGTCTCATTGACTCATTCCTACAATGGTGTCCAGGATAAAATAGAAAAGGGAAGGAATTGTTTATACAAGTGATGTCCCTAATAAGTTACATGTTATATATGTGATCTTAATTTGGACAGGTTCTGAGCTTAGTATCGGGACTAGATGTTATTTGATTGGATAACTTGCTCTCACTCTCATCTCCAGGAATGTAAAGATGGTTTAATAGATTGGCACCCATAAAGATGTACTGATGTTTTACAGGCTTATTGGTAAAATGAAATGTATCCTCCGGGTGGTAAATTATAGGGGGGGGTGGTTGGTGGGGGGAGGGTGGCAAGGAAGGAGAAGATGGGGAGACAAAATTTTTATTTTTAAAATTTAAATGTAGATTATTATTCAAATGGAAGTAAGTAATGAAATGTAGTATTTTAGGGTTTTCTCCCCATATGGTGAAGGTTGTAAGATATAAAAGGAGAGGATAAAAGGGCAGGTTGATTGTAGAACCAGATTAATTCCTGTGAGCCAATTGTAGATCAGTTAATGACTGTTCCTGAGTAGGAAAGGCTGCAGAGAGAGGAGTCTATCGGGCAGGCAAAAATAAGATGTTGACCAGAAACGTTTTTCCATAGTTCAGAAGTAAGGCCTTCACAGTAAGGATCACAGATTTTCTAGATGGTGGATTGGTCAGCAATCCACAATGAAAGGAGTAAAATTCACCCCCACTCATTAATGATGAAGAGTGTTTTTTTTTTTAGAAAAATGTTCAGACAGCTACAGAACAGTCAGAATAACATAATTACTATTGTTTTTATCTTTGCCAGTGTTATTTTAATAAAACAAACCCTGATGTTTAACACTTCTTAACTGTAGGAAACAGTTTATTTTTCATTTCTGGCAATTCGCCAACGTAGCTGACTCTTTTGGTAACCTGGTGGGCGCACAGACATCTGTGGCCTCTTTTCCTCTTCAAAGAACTGACAATATTAGAGAATGAAAAAAAACTGCAAATGGCCGGTATAGTGACATCATCAAGTGCAGTCTGATAAGCGGCTGCCACGTGTAAGAAGACCCGTGGTAAAGTCTGCCTTTGCTCGCCTACGCTCCAGCACCTTGAAAATTTGCAATAGTTGCATTTCATTCTTCTGGTAGTTTCAGGGTAGGTCTGTGTTGATAGTAGTCATTCTGACAAAGGTCAGTAATTATTTCAAATATAATTGTGTTATAGCCACTGCATTAAAAAAATGCCAAAAGCAGTTATTGAATTGTTTTCATCTGGCAGATAATGGAGATTCGTTTTTGACCTGTCGTTATGCCTATAAATAGTTAATCCCATTATTGTAAAGAAAAGGAAGCTATTAGCCTTATTTATAGAAGGATATTTTAAAAGAATGAACAGTTGGGGCTGGAGGACACTTTCTGAGGCTTTTAAATGCAATTAGGAGATTCTAACTACGAAATCCGGAATGGAAATTTTCTCTTCTAAATGTAAGTGGAGCACATTCTGTTGAATATCATTATCTGTATAGGAACCATCATACGATCAATATATTTTGAGGCCGAAGGGTTTTCTCTAATCATATCTTTTTCCTAACCCATTCAGCTAAGCATTCTGAGATGCCCAAATCTTATCCTGGAGTCATTTGTCAGCCTTATATCAAAAGCTTAGTGTGTGTGCTGTCATAATTATCACCTGCATGATACTTTGAAGCCCTAAAGGAAGCAGACATGTGTAGTTATAATATACATGCCAACCTCTTTATTCTGTTTTTCCCTAAGGTACTTTACTGTTACCAATAAAGTTATACTTCTGTGACTTTCCAGACTTCCAACAGTTTAAGGGACTGTCAGAATCATTTTTGACATTTTAGGGCTTGATACACATGACTAATGATGTCCTTCACAACACAGGATTTGTTTTGCTGCTTGAAAGCTCTAATGTACTTAAAATTGATGCAAAGAACTGATCTACGTGAGGTGACAAGTCAATGTATACTGTGTTAATTTCATGCTGAAATTCCCTTTTCAAGACAAGCGAGGACTTTGTTTTCTAACACAGAATTGAGGATTGATGATCAGATCCTCCAGGTAACTGGAACCCTACCCCTCAGCATGTATGTATTGTATTTTGTGTTTGGGTGCATTTCACAGAGTGACTGTCTTCGGTTTAGCATCATTGCTAAATGAGAATGATGTCAGCCATTGTAACTGTGAATGACCTGCCTTTTATGAATTGGAAATTTCCATTAAAAGGCTGCAACAACCTTGATCCTTGGCTCATTTTCCTACTCTCTCTGGCTATTTAGTTGACTGTATGATTGCCATAAATGTTTTTGGCCTTATCATGCAAGTCCTTTGTCCTGTTAAGGGAGTCATAACATCTGTCTCATTGCTTTCTTTGCCCTACTTTAATCTCTAGAAAATTGCACAGATTTCTTAGCTATGATTTTTCCACTGATCCTAACCTCCTAGAATGCCTTCTGTCTTCCTGGATCTAGTACACTCTAAATTCCCACTCTTTCTCTGTAGCCTTCCCTGACCAGCTTGGAGACCGCCTTGACTATATCCTCAACTAAATTACAAAATGTGTTCTCGGTACCCCTGGAGTACAGTCTTATCTTATTGTTTCTGTATGTGCCTATCTTCCTATAATCCAGATTCTCAATTATGAGTCCCAGAAGGGCAAGTTCACTACCCTAATTTTGCATACCCCTTCCTCCTCCAGTACATGTATTTATATATAGATGAAGCAGTTGGACAAATTGAAAGTTAGTTATCTGAGTCCATCTCTTTGCCTGTATGTAGGCTAATACCCTAAATTAGTAGACTATGCCTTACTGAGGACAGGACCTATGGTTTACTTAACTTCCAGTCACCAGAACCTACAGATTATAAGTCATAGGCACTCACATTATCTGTTAAACTGAATTATCTCTAGTAACTGGATATAGTATGCCTGTTTTAATGATATTCAGAAAACAGATATGATACAGCATTCCTTGGTAACTATGCTTGTGAACACTGTATTTAATTGAAGGTATGCTACCTGAGGCTGGCATTGGGATAGCTTCTGTTTTGGCTTTGGAAAAGCTTTCAATACTGCCGGTGGCTTGACTTAAACCATCACCTCTTTATGTACACAGGCCCCCAACTTTAGTTTTTTATCTTCTTAAAAGTGTATTTTATTGAGAGAGAGAGAGAGAGCGAGCGAGCAAGCGAGAGAGAGCTCATGCACGAGCTGGTGAGGGGCAGAGACAGGGAGAGAGGGAATCCCAAGCAGGCCCCACATTGTCACTGTGGAGCTGGACACAGGGCTTGAACCCACAAACCATGAGATCATGACCTGAGCCGAAATCAAGAGTCAGAGGCTTAGCCTACTGAGCCCCCAAGGTGCCTCCAACTTTATAATTTTAAAATAAAATGACCAATATTCCCAGATATTTTTAACTATATGAATGGAACATATCTAATGTGAAACTTTAAGCCTGGCTCTTAATACTAAAGCTTTAAATGGAGATGCGTACCTACATATTCAGATTGCTCAGTTTAAATATCAGCTTTATCTAAAAAATGCTAGACTCACTAGCTAACAATGAGTAGAAGTGAAGTAATTTGATTGATCAGCCTGACATTATTTCTCTGTATTGACTGGTTGATATATAGCCTCAGCTCCTCTGGTGGTATTCTCCACCTTTATTACTCAAAGCCTTTCTGGCACATACATTGGTTGGTAGCTTATCAACAATGTCTAGACACAGCATTACAACTTATTAAATGTCATTTTCATTTATCTTGTCTTTGTCAGAGACATTCCAACCATCTTTGTGAATAAATCTACCAAGAGTAAACCCACCCTTAAATTTCCAGGGGGCTAGATGTTAATTTTCATTGTCATATAAATATAAATATAAATATAGATATAAATATAAATACTTAGATAAAATGTTCTGTTGTTGAAATGCTGTCAGAGGAACAGGGGCAAGAGAAACACATAACCTCTTTCTCCCACCTGAGTGGTATTCTCTCCAGGCTTCAGAAAAGTCCTTCCCTGAGCCTGAGAAGTTTGTTGGACATAGTATATAGCCTGGATTTTACACTCAAGTAAATATGCTCTGTGTGTTCCCAAAAAGGCCAATATTTATATATCAAACTCACCAAGTTAAATTTACTTTCCCACATTAAGCCTGCATGATGAATGGCTTTATCTTGCCTATTACAGCCTGTTAAATCATAAATCCCCAGGCAGGAGAAAGAGAAAAAATGACTTGAATGAAGAAAATCACTAAGGGACAAACCATTACTATTTTAGATGGTTATACTGAATCACATTTGCTAACAATATTATGTAAAATACCTTAGAAAACCCATTTAGTCTTATTTTCCTTCCATTTCAATTTCTATTGCCTAACAACAAAAAAAGAATGTTGATACAGGAATATCATCTGACTAACCCAATATTTCCATTTCCCGATTTTGTTACCTACATAGTATATTGTTCCTTGAACCAATTTTACTCGTATCCGTATTTGTCGGGTGAATAAATAAATGAATGAATAAACATGAGCATTACAGTATTTTCATATTTTAGTTGGAATGCCCTCTCCACTTACTGACATTTTAACCTCTTTCTTGGTTTTAAGGAAATTCTGTTTCTCAAAGGACCCTTGTGTTGTAATCGGTTGTAGTTCTTCTCTTCTGCCGCCATTACTTTTGTAGGTCTTTGTGTTTTGTTTAGGTAGCTATTTTAATCTGCTTTGTAGTAAAGTGTCTTGTTCAATGTAAAACTACTCATTTAGTGCTTTTTAGGCTTCTTTACGTTCCGCAAAGTGGATCATCCGGCATTCAGAAGGTAGGATGGCATCAGAGTGGCCATATAATGTCCAGTCCCCAAACTGGACACTTTTGAGGGGGAGGTGCAGTATTAGTGATAATGCTGGGGCACCGGCAGGAGCCAGGACCTTCCGGGGGAACCAGATGCACAGGCTCCGTAGGAAGCATGTCTGGCAATTCTGGTTTAAATAAGATTGAAACACGAATGCGAGTTGTACAGAATGCACTGTGTTCAGGTCCATTTTCTAATACCTAAGAATAAAGTAGACTTCAGTGGATGTTGTGAATAAGTATATTCTTCGTGTTTCTGCAGAGGTTATGCTTGTAAAGACTAGAGAATAAACACATAATGGCAAATTATTGGATGGTTCAGGCTCCAGTTTTTGCAGATGAGAGTAAAAATAAGTTACACGGTCTCTCTCATGTGGGTTTGTTCTGTGTACTGGTTGTGTTCAGGAAATAATTGTTAATGCCTTAGTGTGATGGTTGTGTGCACATCTGTCTTCCTTACTTGACTGTGAACTCCTTAAAGGCATAAAATGTGTGTTATTCATATTTGTGTCTCTTACACCCCCTGGCATATGCATAGTCAAATACTGTGTGCTGTGACATTGTGTAAAAATTTGGAAGAATTTTGATGGTTCAGTCTTGGCTTAATGAAGGCTCTGCTCTAAGATTCTTGACTGATGGAACTCTCCACTTCTGAGGAACTTATTTTTTAAGAGAAGCTATCCTAGGAACACCGGAATGGGTGAGCATCTGGTTCTTGATTTCAGCTCAGGTCCTGATTTTGCAGTTTGTGGGTTTGATGCCCATGTTGGGCCCTGCACTGACAGCATGGAGCCTGCATGGGATTCTCTCTGTCTGCCCCTGCTTAGCGCCCACAAGCATGCTCTCACTCTCTTTTTCTCTCAAAATAAATAAACAACAGCAACAAAAGAAGCCATCATATTTTTGAATTGCCATATTTATGGAAAATGCCCCTTTAACTTAAGTGAAATATACGTCTTGTTATAATTATGACTTTATTTGCCATATTTCTTGAACACTCACTCTGTACAAGGCTTCATGAGTCTACTTACTAGTCCTCATTTGACCTTCTGGATCTACCTAGAATAATCTAATCCCTTTCCTTTCATATAGTTGAAGTCTGCTATCATGGTCTCCCTAGTTTTCTCTTATCAAGTCTTAGCCTTACCAGGTTTTTAAATCCTTTCTCATATGAGTTACTTTCCAAACTTAATTGGTATTCTGTTCATCTTTGAAATTATCCCACTTTGAAAGTCTCTCTTAAAAAGAAATACCCAGTTGAGAGCAAAATCTGCCAGGTGAGGTCTGAGCACTATTGAGTATAGCAGTTTATTATGAAGATTGCCACAGAGTTCTACCGATTGTCTGTGCACAAGTGTGCTTAGTAAGGGGGCATAGGGAAGCTAAATTCTAGCATTCTCTCCACCTGCCAAGCCACATGTCCTGGCTCAGGGCTGTGTCTTCACAGAGAAAGGACCTCCATTTTCTTATTAGCATAAAGGCAGGGTATGGGCTTGCTGGGACCGAGTCCGTGATGCTGACCCGTTCTCACCTTGCTCACCTCCTAAACTCCATATAGCTTTGTAATATAGCCTAAAATTTTCTATGCTGTTTTGGCAAGCATATTATTTGTGCATTATTTGACCTTGTGGCTAATGAAAGTCCCTGGTTCTTATATATGAGCTTCTGTTAAGCCAGATTTGTGCTATTGTGTCTGACGTTGATATATGTCATTGAAAAGGATAAAGACTTTCTGCAACTTATACAGATTTTCTTCCACACTGGCTTGAAGTCATTAATCAACACTCTTTAGGATTCTTTTTATTCTTAACCAGCGATTAATCCATTTCACTCGTAGTCATTTCTTCATCTTCTTTAAAAGGATATCTTGAAGCAGTAAAATCTTTTGCTAAGCTTGTTGTTTTATGTCCCTGGTACTTCCCTGAAATGACCTGGTTTGGCAGTCCTATCTGGGTAAACAAATATTCATTCTTGGTCATCACTTCTTTTGAAGCAGCCACAACTTATTTAATATACATATTAGAATTTAATTAAGGCTTGATATCAAGCTCACAAGTTTCTGGAGTTTTTCTTTCCTCACTGAACATCCCCATTGGTTTAAAAAATCAGGACATTTATTTCTCTCAGGAAATGTGGCATCTCTCTTGATCTTCTTAAATCTGAAGGCGGAGATCTGTGAAGGTGGTTGATCCATCACTTACTTGGTCTCCCTACCCCTCTTAATTCTTTTCTGGAGCATCACAGCAACCAAAGTCAGAAGGTTAGAGGACCCTGAGGCTGGGTCTGTGACCCCACATCCCCGGAGATTGTGAAGAGAGCAGCGACAGAGCTTCGTCTTCAAAGTCATTGGACAGAAGTCAAGGACAAGCAACAGAGAAGGCAGTTTGCTTCACCATCAATATTGGGATTAGTTAAGTTGATGATCTGCAAGATTTTATGAGGAGCCCACATCTCCCGACCTGCTGCTTTTACTCTTTGCAAGGTCCCTCATCCTGCTTACTCCACTTAAACGTAATGTTTTACTACATGGGTAAACGGACTCCCTGCCTCACAGTCTTGACAGGCAAAAGAAGAACTCCCCGTGTACAACTGTGAGAAGAAAGAATTCATTCTCATATGTGAGGACAAGAGCTAGGTCATTTATAGCTGGTCTGTTAGTATAAAAGATATATCTTTCTGTTCACTCATGGTTTCCCACTCATGAGAAACTCTAACTGCTTAATTTCTACAGGTTACTGCAGGAGTTCTCAACAGTGACCGAAGAGTGAAATTTCCTCTGAGAGAGGAAGGCTAAGCAGACTATATCAGAGTATACTAGACTTTGACCATAATAACAAATGACCCCCGGAACTAAGTGGCTTCAAATGAGATGCTCACCCATGCTACATTTTCAGTGCAGGTTGGTGGAAGGGTTCTTCTCTGCGGCCTCTTCTCTTGTTCTTTTTTTTTTTAAACATTTATTTATTTTTGAGAGACAGAGAGAGACAGAACATGAACAGGGGAAGGCCAGAGTGAGTAAGAGACACAGAATCTGAAGCAGGCTCCAGGCTTGGAGCTAGTGGTCAGCACAGAGCCCAATGCGGGGCTCAAACCCACAAACTGTGAGATCACGGACCTGAGCCGAAGTCAGACGCTCAACCGACTGAGCCACCCAGGTGCCACTTCTCTTGTTCTTACTACAAGGTTCAGGATGATAGAAAAGCCACTAACTAGAGCATTGGCCTTCATGTGGGTAGGAAGTACAGTCCTACTATGTGTCTGAAAAGAGAGAGAACCAAAGCATGGGTGAACAGCCAAATAAGCCAGTTGAAAAGATCTTCTTGTTGATATAGAAATAATGGAGTTGAGTGATACAGACTTTACCAAAAAAGTAAGAAGACTTTTTAAGAGATTACAATTTAGAATCCCCAGATTCTAGAATTGAGGAAAACATGCTTGAAAATTTAAAACTTCAGCAGATAATTTGAAAGGAGAAGAGTCTTTTCTAAAGTTTGAATTAGATTCCTAGAAGAATGAGTGTGATGATTTTCTCACAACACAGAGCAAAAATACCAAGAAATGAAGATCCTGAATAAAAAACAGGAGAGACATAGAAGGCATGTTCTAAGACACTTAACTTGAAAAAAAAATCCAGGAGGGAAAAAACCAAACAGATGGAGGAGCAGCAGTAATTTAAAAACAAGAAAGAGAAGAAAAATGTCTTAAGATAAAGAAAGACTTGAAATTTCTATTTGAAAAATATAGTCCAGGTCCAGGCCAGTTTCAGGAAAAAATAAAGTATGTGTGTACACACTTACATATATCTACACACATAAATATACACATACATACATACATATACACATACATGTAAATACACCTATGGATACATGTGGATATGTGTACACTGGAGTTATAAATACATAAGGGTGTGTGTGTGTGTGTGTGTGTGTGTGTGTGTGTATGCAGGAGAATACAAGGGTATATATGTGCAATCTATGGCTCCTAGAAATTCTAGAAGGACAAGGAGAGAGAAAAGTTTTTCTAACCTTCCAAAAGAAATTTCTTTAAAAAGAAATTTTTTTAATGTTGATTTACTTATTTTTCAGAGAGAGAGAGAGAGAGACTGGGTACAAGCTGGGGAGGGGCAGAGAGAGAGGGAGACACAGAATCTGAAGCAGACTCCAGGCTCTGAGCTGTCAGCACAGAGCCCGATGGAGGCTCTAACCCATGAACTGCAAGATCATGATCTGAGCCAAAGTTGGACACTTAACCACTGAACCAGCCCTAAGAAGAAACTTCATAGTAGAGAAAGACTCTGACCAGCACTAGCCTGCAACCATTAAAGCCAGAAGACAATGGAATGTCGAGAGGCCATTGAGAGAGGGGTGGCGTTGGGAATCTCCTCAGAGATTTCACTTACCAATCAGATGAAAGACAGAAATAGTCTGATCTGCACAGCCTTAGACTGCAGTCTGTTTTTATACTATGGCAAAATGCTTGATGAACTAACACAACCAAATGAAAATTGAAGAAGAGTAGATGTTTCAAGACAGGAGATCAGAGATAAACAGTTAATTGAACTATATACAGTTAAATATTTACTCACCCATGGAGCTCTATAAAGGTTTTTGTTGTTGTTGTTTTGTTTTGCCCAATTTATTAATAGGGAAACAGAGGCTTTGAGAGAGTAGGAATTTAAGCAGAAACCCTTTGAGCACAGAGCCTATCCAGTTAAGTTACCTTTCCATATGGCTTTCCTTGATGCTTTTGTGTCTTAGTTTGTTCTGGCTCTGACCAAATACCACAGGCCGAGTGGCTTGTAAACAACTGGAATGTCTTTCTCCCAGTTCTGGAGGCTGGCAGACCGAGATGAGAGAGGCTGTATGGCCCGATGAAGGCCCCCCTTCCAAGGGGCAGAATTCTCATTGTATCTTTTCATGGCAGAAGGGGCACGAGAGCTCTCTCGGACCTCCTTTATAAGGACATTAATCTTATTGACAGAGTCCTCATGACCTAGTTCCCTCCCAAAGACCCATCCTCCTAATGCCATGACACCAGGCATTAAGATTTCAAAATATGAATTTGGCCACGAGGACAGGAACGTTCAGACCATAGCACGCGGGCAGAGCAGAGCTGCTTAAGCAAACCTAGAACACCAGGAGGTTTTGAGGAGGGAGAGACACATTTGTCAACCAAAGGTGTTTGATGTTAAGATATCAAATACAAAGTCCACATATCAAAAATAAACTAGGAAAAACACAACACCTGACAGAAGTTTACCTAAGTAATGGGACCAGATGAGGTGACATGAAAAGTAAACCACTAAATAAGAGAATGGGCAAGTGTATAAACAGGCCATTTATAGTTGGAGGAATACAATTGCCAATAATTTGGAAAAATATCCCTCACCTTCTTTGCAATCTAGATGGCATAAATTCAAACAACATTAGAATAAAAAATTTTCCACCTTTAGGATTGGCTACAATTAAAAGCAGGTGTAACATTTACCATATAAATAATGGGACTTTGTTATTTGTATACTTTCATATGTTCATGGTCACAGTATAAATTTATACATTAAGGAAAAATAATCCCATAATATTTATGAAAATGAAAAGTATATACACCAAGGAGACCCACTGGGAAATACAGTTGTATAGAAACTACAGCATTTTACATTAAGACATCCATGTATGGGTAAATGTTTAATCACTGGCTCTGAAGAAAGAAGGAAGGGAGGGAGGGATATGAGGAAGAAAGGAAGAAGGAAAATCTCTCCTTTGTGGCACTTGCCTCTTTCTGTGCTGTAAATACTCTCACCATGGCCAAGGTCAAGCTATTAATATGCACGCTTGGTAGAAGAGGCACACCATCGAATTGGCATGCTTGCAGGACACGTGCACTAGAACTCCAATTACAACATTACCGTGATGTCTTAATTTTGTCTTCTGTAATCTCTGGATTGTTAGACTTGTTAAAAAAAAAGCATTAAATACTTTTTTTAGTTTTTGACATTCTTATAAAGTTTTTATGAAAGTGTCTGCTTCACTCAGTCTTCTACGGTTACCCCATAAAGTCTTTCAGTATTTTCGCATCTGGTTTATTGGGTTCCGGGGTCTCAAATTCAGTCAAGTGCTCCATTACTATTTTCCCATCGTCTATTACACATTGTAAAGAAAATTGACAGCTCCTTTCATAAAATGAATCTTCAGCCCTCCAAGGGCTAACTTCTTTGCCAACCTTGGAGGATCTGTGTGTGATTGTATTAAGGGAGTAGTCCTGTTTCTTTCAATTTTAATTTCACTTGAATCAAGTTTCATGGAGACAGAAACCATATTTGTCTTATGTCTGGGATTTAAGCAGAAGCAGTTTGAGTACAGAGCCTATCCTGTTAAATTACTTACCCATGTGACTAGCCCGATTCCTGGCACTTGAGAGTTAATAAATAATTAGCTAGTAAATACTTTTTTTTTTTTAGCCCTCCTCTATCTTTTTGTTTGAAAGCTACCCTGATAGAGAAGATAACAGTGAAGAGTAGTTGCGTTCCTTCTCTGCTGTGAACATTATCTCTACTACACTTGGCCCAACTAGATCCACTTCTGTTTTCCTGTTTGCGTTGAGTTTAAAAGAAAGACTTACGAAAGAAAAAGGTGCTTATGTTTCTTCATATTTACCTTAAAAAAAACCTTTGCTTCTTTCTCTGCATTAGCCTGACACTGTGTGCATCTTTCATATTGTACATTTTTTCTGTCTTCGTACCCACCCTTTGGAAATATGAGCTCATCAGAGAGCTTTCTCTGAAGCCACTTGATTAGTATTATCATTCAAAAACCTATTCCTGTTATGTTTATTTGGATCTTTATGATTGTGTTACCAGAATTTCTTCTCTTAATAATCTCTTGCCTTATTTGAGCCATCTTCCTTTTTAATTTCTCCAGCCATGATGTCACAGTTCTATTTGCTTTGGTGTGATGAGCAACGAATTTCTTCTCTTAATAATCTCTTGCCTTATTTGAGCCATCTTCCTTTTTAATTTCTCCAGCCATGATGTCACAGTTCTATTTGCTTTGGTGTGATGAGCAACGAACTTGAGGTTTCCCAGCATCCTTGACCAACTGGATATGGGTGTCACTAGCTTTCGGACTGTTTCCCGCAGTTTTATACCTATCTTTGTTCCTTTCCTCCAAAGCCCTTGGACTGTAGTATATGGGACAGACATTTCACTGTTTTCTCACAGTTTAATGATGTAGGTAATGTTTGCTGAATGCCCACTACATGTCTGTCTGAGTCAGTGTTGCCTATTTTATTATAAGCTCCTAGGAAAAACAAATGTCAAGATGTCTAATATAGTGCAGTTCCTTTGGGCACTTAAATGCTGTGTGTATTTGTGTGTGGTGTATGTGTGTAGAGCAAATATTTTATTTACGTGTTTTTAAAGGAAAAGATCTGAAATAGGTTGGTATTTAGGTAACTCCAAGTCCTTTAAAAATAATGTAGTATCTGTGAGCTCCGTGCGACTGAGTCAGTCAGCAGGTATGGAGGGTCATGGAATATACCTCAGAGTGATACACAGAGTGAGTCCTTAGTATCACTGCAGAACTATCTTACAAAGTAGAAATTTGCCATCAGAGTGTTTACAGGCTTTGTCATATCTCTAGGCTGCCAGTTCTATTCTTTTTGCAAAGGCCATGAAGAGATGGGGAACCAGAAAACTTAGAAAGGGAGAGAGAATATTCTGTGTTAAGTAATCTGGAAGACAAAAGAGATAAAAACTAATGGAAAAAATAGTTTCAATGGTTGAGAAAGTGAAGACTTAAATATGACGGAAGGCCACATGGAGTCTAGATATAATGCTGGAGGATAGATGATTTTGAGCAAAGAAGTGCCCCAACACACACGTGTGTGCAGGTGTGTGCGTGCGCACGCGCGCACACACACACACACACACACACACACACACACACACACAGAGTCATAGAGAGAAAAGATAGAGAGCAACACAGAGACAGAGAGGGACAAGAAACCCAGGATAGCATGAGACCTAATCAAGTTTGTGTTTATGGTCATATGACGCTTAGATTGAACAGTGACTGATAACAGCGTAAGGTTTGTAAATGTGGCACCTCATTGTGCTTAGGAGTTGAAATTTCTTTCACTATTGCTGTGTATTGTTTGACCAAACATAAAGAAAGGTAATTGTTTTAATAATCGTGTCTGTTTTTTTGGGGGGAACGTTACCTAAGTGGAGTGATGATGCTGTTTACATCTGTTTTAGCCCCTGCAACCATTGTTAAGCCACTCCCCTCAGCTGGCAAGTGGATATCTAACTGGTATGCGGTGTTTAGGAAGAAATGAATAGCCTCGTGCTGTAAGGCCATGCCTATAAAATAACAGTAAACTTCATTGTAACTAGCTCTTAGACTCTGATTAGGAACATATAAACCTGCAAAGAATCTTTATCTTGCAATCAGTGGCCTGAACGTTTCCATTGTCTGAGCTCAGGGGACAGAGCCTCAATCTCTAAGGAACCTGGGATTATTCATTGAGTTACTCTCTGCTTCACCTGCAAAAATGGACGTTCCCTTTGTCCCTTGCCAGATTCCCAAGGGAATATGAAGAATGAAGTCTTTAAAGCTCTGCAAAATATATATAAATACTTGTTTTAATTGAACATTCTCCCTGGGCAGACACATAGGCCTGATGATTTGACAGGTTCCTTTTCATCTCCATTCCTTGTGATGGAAATGCATAAATCCCGTCCTAACCGGCTCATATGTTAATATCTTCAAGAGGATCCTGATAGATCTGCCAGCCTAGATGGATGTGATTTCTAACCAGCTTCACATTCCAGCTGTGTAACAAACTAGAAGGGCAAGGCAGATCCAATTTGGGCTTCTCCCTTTGCCAAGCATAGTAATGAATTCGTCTCCACTTTCTCCTGTTAGAGCACTGAGAGGAATTTTAAAAGGCCTAAGTGTTTTAAAATGATGACGTCATGAATTTGCAACATAATTCAATGACACAAGTTATTAAGAGGATACCTACTAAGTGCGGGACATTCTGCTAGGCGTTCACTTGGAGAAGTGTTTCCAACAGCCAACCCTCAGTGCCATCTCTCAAGAAACTTAAAATGTAATCAAGGAGATGAAGGGATACATATTTAATACTAGTAAAAGCAAAATGTGATGAGGCAGAGCATATTACTAAGGGGAGACTAACTGATGAAATCAGGCATAAGGAGATGGAGAGGAGGATTTGAAGCAAGGCTTAAGGAGCATAAGGTTGACCACTTGTTACTTCTGTAGTTTCAAAGCTAAGGACCTGCCTAGACAGAGGTAAAGATGGCTACCCCAGATGGCCAGTTTTTGAATGAATGGGCCTGATGGGTCAGGTCAGCACCCGACCCCCAGTTGGTATTCATTCTGAGAAAAAGAAGCTGAAGGAAAGAACCCTGTGAAGGAAGGACCCCTTGCCTCTGCTGGGGAAGAAGGCTCATAGAGAGTCTTCGAGGCGTGTGGTTAAATGGTGACACTGTGTACGCTTAACAGTAGACTTTCTGAATAGGCCCATCTCAGCCTGGCGGTCGGGGAGCCTGGGTGGAACTTGAGAGAGAGGGGGAGATTTTAGAGCCTTCGATCCTAATGGGGGACAAATATAAAGGATAAATGATGAAGGCAACAGAGTGTAGATCAGTGAGAGAAAGTTGGCAATGAATAAACTTGAACAAGTAGGGCCCTCTTTTCAGGCCTGCATTCAAAGGGAACTTCGTGTTTTAGGATGTCAGTTTTGTCATTCTTTACAGTACTGTCTTTTACCTTGGATTCCAAACATTTTGCAGTTTGCTTTCACAGAAGATAATACTGGATTCCTGAGTGTTTTACCTTGACAGTGTTGATATACTTTAAGCCCTGTTTACCCAAACAGTGGCCTGGGATAATTTTGTTTGTCTACCTAAATAGAATAAGATTTTTTTCCTGCAGCCATCAGACATATTACTGTTTGTGATCATAGGGCTGTCAGTTTCAGGACTGTCAAAGGAAAAGAGAACAAAATTGTAATTTTTTTTGGTAATTAATCAGAATGCAGGTCACTTCCATACCATACTTTTATTTTATTTGTTTAGGAAAATTAGTTGATCCTTTGGATTTTATACAATAAAGAAAGCCTGTTTTTCCTTGCCCCTTTTCCCTTCATCAATAAATTAAGACACTTATCATCAGTCATCAACAACAACAAAAACACCACCAGCCTATTGTTCTATATTGACGGTACTGGTGAAATTAAGACAGAGGAAGAACGCTTTGTGGGGCAAGAGTGTAATGGGAACCAGAGCTTCAGGAAACCCACTTCTTGATTCTGACTTTGCTGCACACCTGCAGAGACTTGACCGGTGTCTTTCTCTCTGGGTCACTGTGCCCATGTTGGTAAAATTTAGGGCTGAAAACCTTGTTTCATGGTTACGCGTGATAATACCACCAGCAAACACTACTGAGCACGTATTTTGTCAGACACTGTGCTACGCCCTCTGCTGACGTTACCCTACTTCATTCAAGTAACAGCCCTCTGAGGTGAAACATTATTATCTCGTACTTTTATTTCAAAAAATTTTTTATAGTTTATTTTGGAGACAGAGGGAGATAGAGCATGAATGAGGGAGGGGCAGAGAGAGAAGGAGACACAGAATCTGAAACAGGCTCCAGGCTCTGAGCTGTCAGCACAGAACCCGACACGGGGCTCGAACCCACGAACCGTGACATGATGACCTGAGCTGAAGTCGAATGCTTAACCGACTGAGCCGCCCAGGCCCCCCTATTATCTCATCTTTTCAGTTGGGGGAACTGGACATAAAGTGTATCATGTATAACATACCAGGCATTGCACCAAGGGCTTTTCATGTGGTTAGTCCATTCTCATGCAATCCTCATAACAGCTTTATATTCTAGCGCCATTTTACATAGAAGGAAATGGAGATTCCAGGAAGCAAAGCAATTTGTCTGCCCTTTCATCCAAAATGCATCGCAGATCCAGGACAGATACCCAGGATTCCTGACTCCAAGGCTGAAACTCTTCCCCTGTACCGTGTTTACACCAAAACCATTGGAATTCAACTTTTTTCCGGGTCTATTTTATCTGTCAGAGAAACCTAGGAATTTGGCAACTTGCAAGCCAAATCTGGCCCATTGATGTGTCTTGCTTGCCTGCATGGCAATTTAGAAAATTTGTAGTTGCCAACATTTTAATGTCAGAAAGCTTCCCATAAATAACTAGATTTCCGGCTTGTTTTGAAAAATGGAAAGATCTGGCATCCCTAGGCCCTACTCCTTCCATGGCAAATGACCACTGGAACTGAATCATGTGCTCTCAAGTTTCACACAGGGCCCACCCAGTCCTCTTCATCTGTCTCTCTTACCCCCAAAGCCTTTGTGTTCATAGGAGTTTTTTGACTTCTGGATTAAAGATTTCTACTTCTCCAAAATCAAGAGATTTAAAGGTTTATTGCATAGCACAGCAAGGTGATGATCCTACTTTGCTTCTTCCTCATGATATCTATAAGAATGAAAGTCATAGTCATGTAGTTTCTCTTTTGCAGGGCTTTTACAGACAGAGCGTTTCTTCAGCGTAAGTGACATTTCAAAGTCAGGAAGGCAAGATGAGTCGTAATTGGCTCCATCACTATTTGGGTTTGATGCTGGCACCGCATATGTTTGCCCTGGTTGAGTAATCTGTTTGCATCTGTGCAGACCACACACAGACAAATGTGAACTCTGTTTATATTCATTTCCTGCCTGGGAACTTGGTTCCTTTGGGTTACCGCTTTGGAATGATTGATAGATTGGAAATTTACTGGTATAGACGTGGATGCAAAAACTCACTTAGACTCATTTTGGAAACTGACCTTAATAACCTTCTTTGAGCTATAGTAATTGGGACATTGTCAATGACACCTCCAATGGCTTAGAGCATTTGCAATGAACATCATGTCTAAATATGAAGTGTTCAATGTAATCAAGGCATTTAGCATTCCCATTTTATAGATGAGGCCATTGAAACCCAGAGTAATCTAAAGTTACGTTAGCTAGGGAAGTACCCATATTATATATCACCAGCACCTCTCAGTAATGAGCAGAATTCCCTCTCACTTCTTGGATGTCTCTCAGGCAAGTGAGCAAGTTCCATTTCTAGAATTCCTGAAGAGAGACAAATGGACCCCTCTGTTTGCATTTCTTACGAGCATCTGTGTGCAAAAGACCAAGAGGGAAGGGATTGAGCTCAGGAGACTGAAAACTCCTAGCTCTGCTCTGTGCCTTGTGCTGGGGCCAACCACAAGAGCTTCCTAGGGCCTCTTCCCCACTGTGAGGATCTGGCAGAATGTTTGCAGACTGATCTCAGTGACCTGCAGAGGTAGCTTTTTAGCATTTAAGATCTCGTCCCTAGCCTCTATAGTCAGCCAGAGAGTTACAGGTAACAGTAGGTGAGGAGTGAAGGAGAACAAAACTGGAAGCCCTCCAGGAGGAAACTCGCTGGGACACTTCTCTGGAACCTACCCTTGGAAACCGGGGGATCCCTAATCCGTGTTGGGCGGCTGCAACGTGTGTCCTCTTACAGTGAGTATCAGAATTTTTTATTGGAAAAGGTAGGCACTCGAACTCAATCTCTAGCACTGAACTGGGCAAAAAGAACACGTGTGAAAAGTAGTTTCTGCCTTCAGGGAGTTGTATTCTAGGTCAAGGATGTGTACAAAATCGTTCCAGTAGGAGCTCCTAGGCTTCTTTGAGGCACTGATCACCAGCGTCATAAGAACACTTCATAATGCCGTGTCTATTCCTGACTCATAATATCGTGAAACTGTCTGCGACAAGTGCAATTTTGGGACAAAGGAAAGAAATTGCTGTAAAACTAAGGAGGGGAGATGTTAAGTTGCCTTAGACCAGAGACTAGGCAGAACCAGATTTGATGTCAAATAAGCTGCCGCCCTTTAATATTCAAGATATTAGGCATTAATAAACCTATCAAGAGGCCTTACATAGCCAGTGAATGAATGAAAACTTGAGCGCAGTTTGGGAGAGTATAGTATGACACCTCAGGACGTGCTGAGACCCTCCTCCTGGGTGGATACAGTTGTTGGCAACCTGTGGTATCATTTTCATGATTTTCTTGCTGTAACGGTACTCATCCTGCAAGAGGCCAGGGAGCCAATCAGCCTACTGGAAATACGTTTCCTTTCTACTGTCTGCCATGGTTCTCCTTCAGTAGACCTGGAGATTTGAAGGTGACTCTAATTAGACATCCATGCCATCGGCCTTGTATTTCTCATGTGTGAGAAATTTAGCAGCAGAGTTTTCCCATAAGTAATGTGCAGAATCCGTTTGAATGGACCAGATCATTTAGAACTGCACTCTGACACTTGGTAGCTCTGGCTGTTGTATCTGTTTTAAGTGTGCCTCTTGTAAATGATTGTTTCCTAAGTGAGTTTATCTGGCCGACGGATGAAGCATTTCTGTGTCGATAAGGACAGAGTTAGAGAAGATCATAGAAGTACATCAAGTAGGCTTTCATATATGGAGCTCTAAAGTCTGTTTGTCGTGCTTCCTTTCCATGCCTTTCCTGATCCTGGCTTCTTTCCGGTCATTGTGACAGCTGTTTATCACTGTGTTTGCAGTTCATTTCTGGATGAATTACCCGTTGCTCCATCTGCTGGTCGTTGTTGTGGCTTCTTCAAGTTCCCACGTAGTGGGGGATTGAGGGGAACCAACCAATCTAGGCTGTGCAAAGGGCTGGACTCTCTATTCCCATCAGAATTATTTTTCAGAAAGCTGCTATAGAATTAAGTTTCCTCAGTCAAGCGGGGTTTATGTAAAGCCATATGCTGGTGTGATTTCCTCAGATAAAGCCTTAGACATGTTGTTTTAGAATCTCCTGACTAGTAGACAAGTCCGTTCTGTGGGCAGGCCCGCCCCATGCTCCAGGAGCAATGGTGGAGCCCCCGAGGTGCTGAGTGCGTGACGTTTCCAGGGGCCAGTAGTCCCTCTTGAGGCACTAGCCTCCGCCCAGAAGGATTGACAGGATATGACAGTGAAATGTATCAGCAGCTGAGGTGGGGCAATGGAGCGATCTGTGTAATCAATACCGTATTTGGATTGTCACTTGTAAAAGGCTTAGAAAATAATGCAATGGAATACTCAGTTCTGAAATAACACTGAGTGTCATTTCACCTTTCTTTGATTCAGAAGGTCCTTTAGAATCCTTGTATCCTGAGGGAGCCAGCTCATAAAGATTGGAGGTCTGTGAAACCAGACTTTATTCTAGTTGGGACAGGAAATGCGCAGGTGGAAAGGGCATAAAGTCCTCCTGGCCCAGGACAGGGATGAGATCCTGGAGCAAACGTAGGGTATTTGCAATTAAGGGTACTAGTTTTCATTACTGTGTGCCTCTGCTAATTCTTCCCTAAACCTTCAGTTTTGGAGTATAACATGGGTCAAGATAGGGCTTCCTCTTTAACTGTTTGGTCTGTCACCTATTAGCAGTTTGAGGTGCTTATTAATACATCAGAAGGCTACTCATTTGCAGCAGAGACCCAGAATTTGCAGGGAGGATCTCCTGGGGATGGACCTGACATTGGTGTGTGTAGTTCATGCAGCTCCCTCTGCCTCTGACCGACTGCGAGAACACATCAGATGATGCAGCACCCCCGTCCTGGGTGCCTGGCGGCTTCACACATGCCACATGACTCTGGTGTCCTGACTTGGTGCCCTGTCTCAGTGCCGGCTTCCATCTGGGTTTCCAGGCTCATCCTTCAAAGAGTTGAAAATAGCATCACAGTTTCCTTCTCTCAGGAGCTTTCTCACCTTTTACAAGCCTGCGGGACAAGCGGACCTGACCTCGGTGGCCTCTTGTCTGTCAGCTCTGATTGAATATTCACTCTGCGGAGCATCATGCCAGGCATCGTGGAAAATTATAGAAGGAGGAAGGGATGCACTCCTGGCCTTTGAACATCTTATCAACTTACAGGAGAGAGAGAGAACAGCACAAAGCAAAATATATGAAAATTCAAATGTCAGCCAGACACATATTGTCCATTATTTATAAATCCAATTAAAGTAGTCTAGGAACACACATTTATGTTCATATATCAATATGTACATAAAATTAAAGCATTTGCTGACATGCCTTGAAGGAGCTGGGGTTGGAAGAAGATAGTTTTCTGCTGCATAAGTTTTTGGCTCTCCAAGAATGACCTGAGAGACAAGAGGAATGGGAAAGGAAGCTAAGAGACAGAAAGGCAGCCAGGAAAGCGTGTGTGACTGAGCCAGCTGTGGGTGATGACGGCCGCTTGAGCTCAAGCCTCTGGGGAAATGCTGGGGACCAGCTACGAACACACTCACCGTTATCCCCTGGACTCTGTCATCCTCTGGTGGAGGACTCCTCTCAGGACGAGTCAATGCCGAGAATTCCGGGACTGCCCTGCCCATACAGATAGTTTTGGAGAATACTCTAGTGCAATGAGATGCAGCTGATGGTGGTTGGAGGTTGGCTTTGGAAAGGCCTGAGGGATACCGGGATATCAGCAGCCTCTGCTACATTTACAGGTATTAATGGAACAATAGCGTGGGAAGCTAAGGAGAGAGAGGTCGTGCACACTGAGGAAACCCTGCGTGTGAAGGGCCAGATTAACAGTGGGTGACATCGAAGCCAGAACTCCTAGGCTTTCTTAGGTGAGTTACTCGAGGAGTGTGGTTCAAGGGGCAGAGGGAAGAAGGTACCAGCTTCCTGAAGATGGAAGGCAGTTTGGAGTCTGAGGATCCAGGCTGTGATGGCCACTCCAAGTCAGGACGCCCAGTGTTCCCCTAGGCGGACCTTGGCTGCAGATCATGCTGGGGCTAGCAGGTGGGTTAGCCACACTGTGGGGTAGAGACAGCCACTTTATCTGTGACATGAAGTCCTGATTCAGCCACAGGGCTCATTGCAGAAGAACGAAAGCTGCATGTGTTTGGAGTTGCTGTGGGTTGCCATGTGCCTCTTCAATTCCCCTAGGCTGAAGAAGCAGGTGGTCAGCAGCAAGCAGTGGGGATTTCTTCCCAGGTCTCCTGCTGTGTTTACAGAAGACACGACGGGCAGCATTACTGGGGAAGTGGTTCTGAGCTAATGCAGCCTCCTCTCGTGTTGCATTGCCTGGTATTATGCTGTGTGTTTGTACCTCTCAGGAGAGCCAGCAGATGCGGGCGGTTAAGACCGTCAAAGGTTGCGGCATCGCAGAGGGCTCTCATTCATGTGACAGTTAGTTGTTGCTGTGATGTTACAGAAGGTCTGCGCCCTACACTTCAGCAAATGCTGAAGGACTCCCACGCGTTGATCTTTGCTAATGGAAACGACCATGGGTCTACTGATGTTTTAGCTGCCCTGGCAGATGTGCCCAGGAAGGAGCTCCCAGAGACTGTACCTCAGGGGTTAGTGACTCTCTGATCGATCAGATTATATGATTTGATGTGCTCCATTTCTTTTCTATCCTGTATTTAGATGTGAGGCAGAAGAGATCGAGAATAGAAGTGTCTGGATATGTTAATAACTTATTGATAGCTTTCATGTGGGGGGGGGTGTAGGATGTGTTCATATATTCTTATGTACACAGTAACATAGTTTGTCCACGGGAGAGAGAGGAAGTCCGTGTCAGGTTGGATCTGGTCAGGAGACCGCTAAGCAGGTTACTTTAACAGAAGGAATTACTATGAAGACTTCTGTGCAGGTCAGAAAAGTTTTCCTGCGCTCCCTTAGGGTCCATGACTGAGTCCGGAAAGCAAAGGACAGACTAACAAGAGAAAAGCATATAGATTTGTTTTACATAAGTGTTATGTGACGTGGAGCCTTCACAAGGAAATGAAGACCCACAAGCATAGTTAGAGCCATGAATTTCTCAGCAGGCATCCTGAAGAGTGGACAGTCATGGGGGAACGTGACGGATCAGGGAGCAGGAGGCGAGCGTAGCAACCTGGGGGAAAGTGAGCAAGGCCCTGTGTTAGGATTCTTCTCGGCGCCCCTTTGTCTTTAGACATAAGGGTGCTCCTTTCCTCCGGGTCCAGGGAGGACACCTCTCACAGGAGGGCTTTGTGTGTGACCTGTTTCGCAGAAGAAGGGGGAGAGGGGGCCGAGGTCAGAGGGACCTTACTGCTTCTACTCGTTTCTCACACTTCTTCAGTTTGCAATGCTTGGTATCCAAGGTGCCACCTTTCCGGAGCCGCATCACTTGTTAACCAGGTGTTGGATAATCCAGCAGGTTCACAGAGGTCACCGACTATGGGGGCAGCTGGACCTCTAAGGCTGAGGGAACAAAGGGAAGAAGTCAGGATAATGAAAACTTAAACACGCGCGTGATGGGCCTTGCAGAGGGGGCACCCAGAGCTCTGAGGGGGCGGCACTGGACGGCTAGCTGTGCTGAAGGAGTCTGGGGCTAGAGAGAAACTGCAAAGTCGAGTCAGTTGCTCGGATTGGAAACGGTTGCTCTTGCCATGATGAAGACTTCTCCCTGGAGCCACGTGACAGAATAGGAAGCAGATAAGGGGGCCAGATCCCTCTCTACCTCCCACCACTGGACCTAACAGGGAGCTTGCAGCCCGGGACAGATGTGTTTTGCAGAGTCCCAGCCCCAGCACTATGAAGCAGGGTGGGTTTGGACATAAGACACAATTAAGTTAAAAACCAACATAGAGAGACAACGTAAATGTGTGTATACGTATAAGAGAGAAAGAAAAAGGAAGAGAGTGCCTCTGAGCGAGCTAGCCAGAACAAGAAATGTAGCCAGGAGCCGGCTGGGATAAAGATTGCTGCTACTCGATTATAAGAATAATCATAATCATAGCCTGCATGTACGAACTTGGTGCAGGGGGCATACCGTTAAGGACTCTTACTTAGCGTGGAGGTGGGGTGGTGATTAAGTTCTAAAGTCGGGGCATTAGGGGAAAATCACATATAAACACTAGAATCACACGCTAAGCCTCTAAGAGCCTGTTGAAACGAGAAAACGTTTGTGTCTGCCGGTCGTGTGCTCAGTCGGTGACACACACGTGCGTGCTGCGAGGAATGCAGGTGGAAGCCCTCCCCCCTGCCCTGCAGGTGTCATCACCTTCTCGCTCTCTTCCGCTTCCTCACCAAGCATGGACAGAGGGCTTCTTAGAAGCTACGGGTGTATGGGCCGCAGCCGCCTCTTAAATCGTGCCACGTATGTGCTGAGCGCTTTCTCATATGCTGTTTTACTTGACGATCACACTGACCCTGGAAATGGTATTATCATGCCTCCCTAATCACAGAGAGATCAGATGTACGGGGAGGTTGGCTAATGTGCTATGGGCACAGCCAGTGAATGACAGAACCTATGTTTCAAACTCAAGTGCATCCTGTTCCAACCCTATGCTCTATCATTAGCATAGCCCTGCCCCCCACCTCTGAAGGTCTGCCCTGACCTTATGTCTAGGGCATAACCTGTCATCCCTACCATCAAAATAAGGGGCCTATGCAAGGTCTGCAAGGTGCAGAAGACCCGCAGTACCCAGCAAGGCAGGCTCTGGGCATGCATGGCTATTTACATTTAAATTAAGTAAAACTAAAATTTTTAAAAGTCAGTTCCTCAGTCACACTAGACCCATTTCAGGAGCTACATATGGCTAATGACTACCATATTAGCACAGAACATTTCCACCCCCAGGGAAAGTTCTGCGGGAGATCCGTAGTGAGTGAGAACATGATTCTAAAGCTAGTTAAAAAACCTGGCTCTGCATCTTACTGGCTGTGCATCCATGGGCAGGTTCCTCAACCTCTCTGTGCCTCAGCTGCCCGTCTGTAAAACGGAAATAGTCAAGGCAGCTCCTCAGAGGGTTCAGATGAGAGTTAAGACACTATTCACGCATCATGGGTGCTGAATACATGTTACCTAAATGGGGCAAAGGTCTAACATTATGTGATTTTCTAAGAATTCCACTGTCTCTATTTACCTTCTGATATTTTTATTGGAGAAAGAGAAGACGAAGTTTGAAGCAGGGGAAGAAGTAGCTGGATAATTTATGTTTGGTGTGCTTCATGGAGTCAGGGAATCCTGTGTAAATTCACAAGAGTATTTTATTTAATATACATTACTACAACTCATACTGTGTACCAGGTTTTGATCTAAGAACTTAACACATATTCAGTCCTCCAAATGGGCCTGTGATGTAGCTAATCTCTACCCTCATTTTCAATACCCTTTGCATTTCCTGCCCTACACATCTTACCACTTTTCTGGGTGAGTCCCGCAGGGATGAGGAGGACGGGACAGAGATGAAAGAATAAGATTCTACCCCTATGAAAAGAGAAGAGAAACAAATAACTGTAGAGGGAATATTATCTCAGGTTAGATATTTTGTGTGCGTCACCTAATGTAGTGTAACAACCCTATGGGGTGGATGATACTTTCCTCATTTTGTAGATGTGGAAATAAGTTGTTAAAACCAGCCCAGCATCACACAGTTCCAGGTGAGACCTGTGATTCTAACCCAGGCCTAATTCCAAATCCTGTATATTTTTCATGGCATCTGGATGTCTTTTGATATGGAGGGTAATTTAAAAAATTATTTTTATTAAAAATTTTTTTAATGTTTTATTCATTTTTTGAGAGAGAGAGACGGGAGCAGGGGAGGGACAGAGAGAGAGGGAGACACAGAATCTGAAGCAGGCTCCAGGCTCTGAGCTGTCAGCACAGAGCCTGACGTGGGGCTCGAACCCACGAACCATGAGATCATGACCTGAGCCAAAGCTGGACGCTTAAGTGACTGAGCCACCCAGGTACCCCCCAGAAATGATTTTTAATGATTATTTTTGAAAGAGAGAGAGAGTGTGTGTGTGTGTGAGAGAATGCAAGCACAAGCAGAGGAGGAGCAGAGAGAGAATCCCAAGCAGGCTTCACATTGTCAGCACAGAACCTGAGGCAAGGCTCGAACTCATGAACAAAGAGATCATGACCTGAGCCGAAATCAGGAGTCGGACACTTAACCGACTGAGACACTCAGCTGCCCTAGAGAAGACGATGTTTTTGCATGTTCAAGTATAATGCAAGGTAGAAATAAAAGAATATAGGGGTGCATGGGTGGCTCAGTCGATTAAGCATCCAACTTTGGCTCAGGTCATGATCTCATGGTTTATGGGTTCAAGCCCCATGTTGAGCTCTGTGCTGACAGCTAGCTCAGAGCCTGGAGCCTGTCTTCAGGTTCTGTACCTTCCTCTCTCTCGCTGACCCTCCCCTGCTCATGCAGTCTCTCTCTCTCTCAGAAATAAATAAAACATTAAAAAAAAGAATATAGATAAATTGCCTTAGGAATGAAGAGGAAAAAGGGATTCCTTGTAGTCAGGAGGTCAAGAGAGGCCTCTTTGAAGAGGTAGCATTTGCAATGGAGCTTGAAAGTTGGTAGCATGTGGGCAGGTGGGATTGGGGGGAAAAGATTCTAGGCACATGGAGGAGCACAAAGACAGACTCTGGCAAGATAAGGATACCATGAGTAGTTTACAGAGAGAGGCAAGGCTGGGGTTCTGCCTGGGTAGGAAGGACTCTTGTCACTGACAGTCTTAGCATTGCCAGTGCCTGGGCATAATAAAAAAGTAGAGTAACTCTTAATTGTATGATTGAGTTTAAATCCTCTATAGACAGTGTGTCCCTTTATCTTGGAAGGGCAGACCACTCCCACCGGCCCCTACCCTTCGAGTATGACACTGGTAACTGGATGTGTTTGGATAAGTTCCTTTCTCTGCCTTTTTCTCTCTGCATTTCTTGGTAGCTGCCAAGTCCCCACAAGTTCTCAGCCTGTGTTCCTCCCCGGTGTGCACCCCGGTGTGACCCAGGAGCTAGGTTCTGTGGAGGACCCAGGGGAAGCTCTGGACCGCCCATGAGTTTTGGGAAAGGAGGGGCACAAGTGGAGCCAGTCTGGAGTTCTCCTGACTCAGGCATAGGAACTTTCTCCAGGATCGGGCTGATGCATTTAGGGTTAACAAGCAAGTCTAGATTGAACTCAAGGGCCCGGACCACGGGTCTGGAGGAATCTTAGAGATTCATGACTGGGTGGGAAGTTGAGAGTTTGAAGTTGAAGACTGAAATCACTGAAGAGAAGACCCCGGATGGTTGTTGATCCCCCTCCTCCAGCCCCCTGCCCTTCCCCTGGCCACCTCCCCGGGGCACAGGACGTTGGAGGACCTCCCGCTAATTTGCCACTGCACTCTGCTCTCTGTTATGTAGTGCATCAGCGACAGGGGCCACTCAGGAGAGTCGGGGTGAGGCTGGCTGAGGTTCTCAAGGAGCTGAGTTTTGAGTTGAGGGGCCTGCGTGGCAGTGGAAAGATGCTCCTGACCTCTCAGACCTTTGAGACCTCTGGGCGGTCGTAGACGTCACCTGGAGCCTCCCGTCCAGGATGCGGCCTTCTAGGGGAGTCCCGGGGACAGGGAGCAGGTAGAGTATCCTTTCTGAGTTTTATTCTCTCTCGTCCTCCCTTCTCTTCTTTCTGTGTGTCTGTGTTATTCTGTTGTGTCTCCTTCTCCTCAAGATTCCTCGACCAGTGATGCAGGGGTATTTATTTTATGTTCTTGTCAACAGAGATATCATGGACTGAAAGGTGATGGGTACCCCAATGAGCTCACTACAAGATCCCAAAGATTCCAAGCCACAGGCTGCTCCAAAGCATAAAGGCACCCTTCTGGAGAGTCGGCAGGAAGGAAGCCTGGAGGAGGTGAGGAAACATCACTCTTCCCTCTGTCCTTGACTCCATCAGCCTTTAGCTGTCAGATGGCTGGGCCCAGGCCTGATGGGCTTTTTTCCCTGTGTGTCCTTCCGCAGGCTCTGCTTTTGGCCAGAGAGGACAGACCGCCTCCTCAGGTCTCTGTGGGAACCGCTGAAGGACAGTGAGGAAGATGTGGCTGGTCCCCAGGACAGAGACATAGCTGGAGCCAGGAAGCACCTGGAGTGGGACTCAAGCCCCCAGCACCCCTTCAGACCGATGCTCTCTGGGCTGCGTGTGGTGCCGGATTGGACTGTTTTTGCTTTGCTGTCACCTGCCTAACACGGTTCTAGGTGCTTTTGAATGGTTGGCTTTCTTTCCTTTTGTTTCCTCCCCCACTCTTTTCTTTTTCTTCTCTGGGCCCTGAGAACTGTAAGAAAAGAATTGCTTTAGAAAGTATAATTCTGTTGCTGACATTAGCCTTGTTTATGAATAAATTCTGTCCCTAAGGATTTTCTGAATTGCAATCCCAGGTTACCTAGTAAATGGGGCTGCATGGTTTGATTTGTGTAGTCCTGATCCTTAGATTAAAAATACGTTTTCTTTCTTTTTATTTTTTTGTAAGTTTGGATCCAGGTAATGGCCCGAGTCCCGTTTGCTTAGCTGCCGAAGCGAGCTCCATGTGGTGTCGCTTGGAGTGGAAATATAATCAAACATATATTATACCTGGGGCTCTCGCACGCTATTTGATATATATGTTATGCTACAAAGAAACACAAACCTTGTAGGCTGAAATTTAATTCCTGTCTGATCCTGCAGTTAGAATGGTAGAGAAATTATAAATATCAGAAGTGGCTTCAAATACCCTGAATGTAAGCTAACCAGCAATAAGTGGACAGTTTGGAAGTGCCGTTTTCCGAGGCAGAGCTGGAGTTGGGAGATGGCTGACCTCGTCAACAGGGTTGCTCAGGTCTGTCTGCGGATCTGCTCGTTATGGAAGAATCCGAGAACAAGGCCTGCTTCTGTGTTTGGGGTTACGGAAATTGTGGCGTCTCTGACCGAATGCTCTGTAACTGTGCCTGCCTGGCAATAAAACACCTTTGGTTGACCCAGCAACAAGGTCTCTGTCAGTTTCCTGCAACGTTGTGTCCTCAGTGCTTTGTAAGAAAGTCCAAGGTAGACCTTTGAGTGGCTGACCAGTCAGAGATCTCAGCCAGATGAAGCATGATGCGCTTTCGGTGGTTGTCCGCACGTGGGGTCCGTGTGTGTGGTCACACTTCTCCTCTCCATGTCATGGTCCGCTCCAGACCGCTCTAGTCACGTCATGGCCCAGTTAGGCCGGTGCGCTGCCATCCGCGTCATTCTCTCATTCTGGAGTCCCCATTTATTTCTGTGAGACTCTAGAACAGGCCACACACTGTCAGAATGTCAATTCCCTTGTCCACAAAATGGGAATACTGATCCTGTATTTATGGTGATAAGCGCCTATAAGAGCATCACATGGATACCTGACACCTTGTAAACACACAGGGACGTGGCGGCACTCAGTAAATGGTGATTATTTTATTTGTTAGTAAAGAGTTCACAGAACACTCTTAGATCCTTATAGTTGACTCTACAGTTGACTGAGAGCTCTGAGTAGCCTCTGAAAGCATCTTAGGCTTCTTTGCTTAAAGCCAATAGAAAGAAAGGTGAAGATTCATGGGAGAAGGGAATCTGCTGCTCCCGACCGTGACCATGTAGCCAAATTCCTTGATTCCCTGTCTGTGGAATGCAGCAGGTGTTTTACCTGCTTCCCAGAGACAGCACTGTCGCTTTTACAGGAAGCTCGACTTACCATTCACATACATGTATGAGATACCATCGGCCCGACTTGTTTGCAACATCAGGCCCACACCATCCGAGGGCAGTGGGCACTGTAAATACTGGTCCCTTTCACCAAGGGGGAAGAATCCGACCCATCTCCAGCCTCTGCACATTGTGTCTGACACTTTAGTAGAAAGCGCTTTTGAAAACGCTCATGCTGTGTCCGCCATCACACCTGAGATTTCTGGATGACCAAAATGTGAAGCGAAAACAGGAGCTGAGATGATTCCTTTCACGTAGGGTGTCAAGTAAACGAGCTGATCTCTGATTTCCAGGGTGTGTATTACGGTCCCACAGGTGTCCCTGCACTTCAAGCCATGCATAGTAGAAAGAACATTTTCTACTTTCTACCTTGAAGTCGTTAAAATGGTAATAATCACAACACAAAAGCAGGTAACAATTTCTAAGTTTTTGCTTCGTGCTGGGCATTGGGCAGAGATCTTTGTAAGCAGTGGCTCGTTCAAGCATTGCAACAAACATATGGGGTAGGTACTCTGAACATTCATTACCTGGATGAGGAACTGAGGCACGACATTGCTGTGTAAGTGGACCAGGCTTCCCAGTTGGTGAGAGTCATAGCTGGAATGCCCAGGTCTGCCTGACTCCAAAACGTGGGCTCTTTACCACTTCACTACCAAGGTTCTCCCCTTGGACCCAGTCTATCTGCTTTACTGGCTTCTAACTGTGAACCTTCCCGTTGCACCTTCATTGTCCTTCCTTAGAACTTGGGACAATTAATTATCAATCTTTCTTGCCTGCTTCCCACATTTACCGTCTAAGCTCTTGGCAAATGTATGCCAACTCATTGCAAATCAATAGGAAAAGTAAAGGTGTTCTTCTGGATGGGGTCCAGGTTTGGCCTACCTTAGGCTGAATTCTACTTCTTAGCATTCAACAATTTCAGTGCATCTTATCCAGACGAGATCTTAATGGATGCAAATGTTGAGTCTAAGAACTTTCTCAAGGGTAAATGAGAGCGCACCATGTACAGGCAAAATAATATTAGGTAGGCAAAATATTTGGTTGACAATGCTGTCTCAGACCTTAGTTCCTAGAGCTGTATCAAAGGACATCAGTTATGTCACACAGAAACTGCCTTTTCCCAGTTTGCTCTGACAGCTCATCTGGAAGGTGTGTATCTGTTGAGAGACCACTAAAGTATAAAGCAGTTTATATATTTGTAGGCAGAACATAGCAGGTGCAGTTGGCACCTTGTCCCTGTTTCTGAGGGCTTTTGCTGGCCGGGGGGCCTGTGTGATCCCAGCCAAAAGTGCTGGGTGTCTTTCTTCTCCCCACTGAACTAGCCCTCAATCTCACCGAAGCTCCTCACCCTTGGGTGGACCGACTGAGGCGTATTCTGCACTGGCTCAGAGTTCCCCAGTGAGGTGACACTCTAGTTGCCCATGATGGGGACCAGTTCTTTAGCCCACTTTTGGTGGCTGCCTTTCCTTCCCTCATCACACCCTCACTTCTCAACCAGTGTTTCCTGGAATCCCTTCCCCAGTAAGTAGTTCATTTCCTCATAAATTCCTGTCTTAGGGTCTGCATCTGTGGGGAGCCCAAGTGAATTCGAAATTCAGGTGCTATTGAACTAGTAATGCCCCAGAGACAATACAGCAGCATCATTCAAGACTAAACCATTTCTCCCCTTGTCCTTCTCCTGAGACTTCTGCTATGTTAGGAATTGGAATGGAGTCTTTATAAATCTGAGACCCGCTTGCCAGAGAAGTTTCCTTCCTGTGAAATCGGCACCTCCACAGGTTATGAGATACTTTTCCTTTAAATGAAGGACTCAAGCAAGAGTCACCTGATGGCAAATCAAATTACATTTCACCAGCAAGAACAAGTAATTAAATATAA
The DNA here is from genome assembly GCF_006229205.1 of Suricata suricatta. Classification (NCBI taxonomy): domain Eukaryota; kingdom Metazoa; phylum Chordata; class Mammalia; order Carnivora; family Herpestidae; genus Suricata; species Suricata suricatta. Next base: position 141,254,588 of record NC_043704.1, read on the forward strand.
GGGGGTAATGGGAAAAGGAGGGAGTCACAATCCCAGAGTCCCCCTTTCACCTCTCAAGGACTTCCATTTGCCTTTGAATCACTTCTGCTTCAATTAACATTGATTGAGCCTGCCTAAAGTGCCCGGCTCTTGTCAAATCCCATTACACGGGCTCCAAGGCACTCTGTCCGCAAGCCTTTGTTGTGCTGGGACATTTTTGTGGGAATATTGAATATTGTGTGGAGTAGCTAACGCATTGATCAGGACTGTTATACAAGAGGTTTGCTTTTTCTGGCATGCCAGTTTTGTCAACGGTGTTTCATCTTTGCCATTATCTTTATCAACTTGAGCCAGTTCTCTAAGTTCAAGTTACAATGGTCCAAAAAGCATGTCAGACTGACCTACTGTAGTTTTTAAAGATAAACGTTGAAAACGTCAACCCCATAAAGTAAGAGATGTGCCTGTTTCTTTGTTAAAGGCATCACCCACCTACTTGGTTTATTTTTGGTGTTGGGAGGAACATGTTTCTTCTCTGGGGTTCCCGGTAAAGACCTTGATGTTTGTTTTATCAGAGATGTAAATGGAACCTTGGTATGTTATCAGAGTCTGCCTTATCTCTTTTCTTATTTGTCTTTGCTAAGGTTTTGGCGGCTAGGACTGTACTTTATGCAAGAATCCTATTAAGAAAAAAGATCAGAGAATAGCATTGTTCCTAAAATTCCAAGGCTATTTTTATGGAGGGAAAACATTTACTGCCATTGGTACCTTTTTAATACTCACATTTTAAATCTCATTAATAAAATTTTCTTAAACACACAAATGTTACTTTTGTCAAAAGTAAAACATACTTGATGAATCAAATCATGTTTAATACTTGAATACTGACTAGAAATATATGGAGAGATCACCTAAATATTTCAGTAAAACCTCTACCAATGTCATTTAAAAGTTTCACAAACTTAAAAGCAGTGCGCACGCACACATACACAACAGTCATCGTGGGATTCAGAATGTATTATATTTACATTCAAAAGATTAAGAAATGTTTATACTATGGATTTGAGTTATGTCTTCATTATTTATAAACTTGTTTAACCCTTCCCTGTTTTTTTAATGCTTATATTTCATGTTTATATTTTTCTACAGTTATAACAGTAATCTGAAAAAAGAATGCAGTCTCAGACTGAGTTTATAGATCCTGGGATAAGCGCCCCTCGAGTTTTGTTTGGCGTATGGGATCTTAGCGGGTCTCTTCAAAGTTGATTCAGTGGCTGATGATTTTCTAACCTGAGATTTTTCTGAGTCCAGGTTTGGTTGCATCTAAGTCCCGAGGTAGTGAGCCTTTACTTCATCATGCCTTGGTTTCTCGGTCCTGTTTGATAACAAAATATATAGCATCCAGGGGATGAAGGGAAGAGTCTGGACATCAGACTCTTTTCTTGGGATTGCTGCCTCATGCATCAGCCTCTGACTATTATGGGTAACCTGGAGAGTGGATCAGTTCTCTGGCCAACCAAGAAAAATCTCAACATTTTCTTGACTAATTTGGCTTTATATTCACTATAGCTGTTCTTTTCTATGTACTGAGGAAAAAAAAATACATATGTAGAATAAAAGAAACAACACCTATACATGTCAAATCTCCCACCTACGTATTAGAAATATTTTTTAGAAATATGCCCTTTTTGGTTTGATGGCCTTTTTGTGTACCTTATCCTTTTCATTGTTGAGTACTATTATGGGCTTTTTGGTTTTGATGACCTTTTTGTGTGCTTTATACTTTTTTATTGTTGAGTACTAGGATGGACTCAAGGCTCTTCATTAGATACCAGTTATTCCAAAGAACTATCGTTATTCTTGTTGATCAAATACTTCCAATGTGGACCCTCCTTTAAATAGTCTCCTTTGTCTTTTCAGTGCTGTTCCTGAGACATTTTTGAAAGTCTCTTGCTTAAAGGCAACAAGATATTCTATACCTGTATTGATTTGTCTCTACCATTAGCTAAAATTTTTGTCCTTGAGAAGCCCTGAGTCTTATTAGGAGAGAATAGAAGTAGGATTCCTTATCAGTTTTATCCCCATGAATGTGAAGGTAGACAAAACAATATTAATTTTGGCCATCGTAATGGAAGTGCTGGAAAAATAAGTATCTAAGTTTTTATTATATTTTTCTCATCTAAATGCTAATATAAAATCCTAAATTTTAATTTAATAATAATTTTAACAATGTATTTTCCCGGGGCACCTGGGTGGCTCAGTCAGTCAAGTGTCTGGCTTTGGCTCAGGTTATGGTCTCACGGTTCGTGGGTTTGAGCCCCGCGTCAGGCTCTGTGCTGACAGCTGGCTCAGAGCCTGGAGCCTGCTTCGGATTCTGTGTCTTCCTCTCTCTCTGACCCTGCCCTGCTCATTCTGTCTGTCTCTCAAAAATAAAAAAAAAAAAATAAAAATTATAGAAAAAATGTATTTTCCTACACCATGGTTTCTTGGATTATCAACTGTAATCAACCTGTAATCACATGCATTTATCATTTAATAGCTGTATCTGTTTAATTGGTCACCATTTTGTACTTCTTTTATTGACAGATGTAAGACAAGATCCAAGTGAAGATAGGTTTAGGAGACAGTAAAAAGATCAGTTTTCTCATCTGTGAAATCTCATCTGATGAGGTGTCAGATTGAGATTTTGTCCAGCAGGCAATGGAAAACTCCTTGTAATTTTTACCACTGGTCTGAGACCGGGATTCTCAAAGATTGAATCACCAGGGAGGCATGAGGTGTTAAAATGCAGGTTGCTGGGCCCTGCTCTCAAATTCCTTATGACTGTCTGGGGTAGGACTAGAAAACGTGCATGTCTCATGCGTTCCGGGTCGGGGTGGTGCTGACGAGTGGTAGACCAGACCCTGAGGACCGCTGGTGTAAGGAACATAAAGTAAGTTTTGTTGGCTAGGTGGGGCTAGCCTTTGGAGCTTGAACATTGAGGCTATTAGTCAAACTGAAGATTAAGTAAGAACAAGTAGTAAGGAAACAACTTCTAGAAAGGCAAGTCCTTGGGTTATAAAAATTGGAATTATCACTGTGATTCTTGCAAATTCAAGCGGGTCTGCCTCTTACTCCTTGTTCGATTCTCTTTGGGCAACTCTGACTGCTCACCAGCTATAGATCTATCTACAAGCACAAAGAGGTCTAAAAACAATAAAAAAAATGAACAGATTTCATAATTCATGTAGGAAATTATCTTCATAAATATACAGCAATGAAATGTCTCATAAGAAACTTCGGTGGGGGAAAAATTCATACAAAGAGATTTTGTATCTTGAAACCCATATTCTAAATCTTGATTCTAAGATTGCAGTGTAGACCTTATCTCCCTTTACCTGACATCTGTTCTAGCAGGAAGTCTATCTTCCTAACTGTTTAAGCAAGTGCCAGGTACGCTGTCACTTCAAGATGAATAATAAACAGCTGTAATAAATGGATGTTGTAGGTGACATTAATAAGACATTTGCGATCCTGCAGGAAGAATCATGCTGGAAGATAAATAGATGCATTTATTTATACGATTGTTAGGAACATGAACTTCTGACACACAGAGCAGGTGTTCAGTCTATTTTGGAACTACCTGACAAAACCCCTTTGTTTTCTTGTTCCTCTGTCCCCCAAATGTAGATGTTGTTTAAAATTCTATCTTCTTTGTTCCCTGACATCTGTTTTTTTCTCTCGGTGAACTTCACACACTTTAAATAATTATCTCTGGAGGGGGTGATTTCACAGTCCCACCTCCACCCCTCACCCCTCAAACAAACAAACAAGAAATCAAATCTTTATTTCCAAATGACGGTAGGGCGTCTTTATCTGGATCCGTCCAGCACCTCAAGCCACTTGCCTGTCGCGGGACTCAGCATCTTCTCAACCCAGCTTTTATTTGTTTTTTCTTCGCCCAAATGTAAGCTACATTATTTCTTCACTAGTACCTCCCTCTTTATGATCTAGTCATCCACAATATTCAGCCTCCATAGTGTCTCTGTGACATTATCTTTTTATTCCATCTCTGACAAAACTATCTTAGACACCCAGTGCTGCCATTCAAATGATTGTTAGAGCCTTTTAACTGATTTCTCATTTTCAGTCTCTCTCCACTGCAAGCTGTCTTTTTTTTTAAGTTTGTGTGTTTCCTTTGAGAGAGAACACATGCACATGTTCATGAGTGAGTCGGGGAGGAGCACAGAGAGAGGGAAAGAGAATCCCAAGCAGGCTTTGCATTGTCAGTGCTGAGCCTGATGCCGAGTCTAATCTCATGAACTGTGAGATCATGACCTGAGCCGAAATCAAGTCAGCCGCTTAATCAACTGAGCCACCCAGGTGCCCTTCCACTGCAATCCATCTTACAACACAAATTTTCCCCCAGATCATGTCATCGGTCATGGCATTGTCCTTATCTAGAATCTTTCATGACTCCCAGTATGTAATGAGGTAGTTCAAACTCTTTACGGTGCCATTTCATATTTTGCAACACCCCCCCCAACTTTCTCCATCCTCTCTCACTATTCACTTATGAACCATCTCTGTTGGTGTAATATCAATCTTTAAACATGCCTTTAAATTTAATCTTTTGTTTGTGTTATTCCTCTTTCTTCAGCTCCTTTTTTAACCTCTTAAAATGCAATACACTTTTTAAAGGTACCAAAGAAATGCTACTTTCCTATAGAGTGTTGCTTGATTCACACTCGCTAACACTACTTTTTCATCTTTCTAAGTCCTACATTACTCTGTGGAGCTTTCGCCTCTGACTTGTGCTTGTCCCTGGTGGTTTTGATGATAACATTATTTGTTGGATCCTGAACTCCCAAATCCTGTTGGACTTCTATATGGAAAATATTGAGGCGGACATTCCTGGCAAATTCATTCTGTTGAGAGCCTTTTCTTGGCCAGGCACTGTACCAGGCTTTGGGGACCACAGTAGGGACAGGCTCCCATCGAACTTATGTTCTAGAAGAGGAACAAATACCAGAAATAAACTAAGATAGACTGTTACTTGTACTGAGGAAAGAAAACAAAGTGATGTTGAAGAGAGCTATGGATGTAGAATATGTGTACTTAGGGAAGGTTTCTCTCAGTAGATGACTGTAATCTGAGACCAGAAGATTGGGAAAAAACCAGCCAGACAGAGGACTGGGGAAAAGTGTTCTAAACTGAGGAACAGTATGCAAAGGTCCATGAAGCAGGAGTAAGCTTAGTAAGTTTAAGAAAGAGAATAAAGACCAGCGGGACAGAAGATAGTTCTTAATGAAAGTTACATGAAATGAGATTAAAGTAGAAGATGGGAATAAGATCACATTGGGTCTTGTAGACTGCAGGGGAGAATTTGGATTTTAATCTGAGCACGGTATGGGAAAACATTAAAGGAGTTTAAAGCAGGAAAATGCTCTGTGGGAATGGAATTATGGTGGCACAAAAAAGAAGCAAGCAAGTGCTCATCATTCTAATGTGTTAAATCCTGATGTGGTACCATCCATAGACTCCAGGTTGGGGAGCTGGCTGGCCTGTGGTTAGATCTCAAAAATTCCTCTTGTTTTGTGGTCTAGATCAAAAGCAAGTCAAGTTACCAAGTTGGCCTCTTTCCTAATCTTGGCCCTTGATATCTTTGCATCCTATGGCAAGAAAAGGCAGGAAAGGGTAAACTCAAAGATAAATATCCCAAAGATGCTGAGGGACCATCTTACTGTACCAATGATGGTAAATTCGAAAGGGAAATTCTAAAAGACTAGAAATACAAAGAGTCTACGATATGTGTAACCTATTAAATTTTTTGCTCATTAGCTTCTAAACTAGCTTCTCTGATTACAGCAAAACTCCATGCTCTGTCCACAAGGTCAGGTAGTGATCTTGGTCTGTGTCCTATGTCAGCATCCCCTCTTAGGGATGGACGAAAGAGGGTCTTGAACTCTTCACAGTGCCACGTCAGTTTTTAATTTCCTTTTTTAGGAATGGCATGTATATAATAGGCACAAACTGTGTAGTTGCTAATCTAAGCCCAATGTTTTGTAAGTGAGTGTCTTTAGGTTTTTTTCACTATTAGTAGAACTCCTTTCTTGTTATCGTTTGCTGAGTGCAATACATTCTGTACCTTTTCTGTAAGTGACTTTGTTGTGTACCTCACTGGAGTAATCTCCTTTCAGAATTTTGAAGGATATAAACATTATCTGAGAACTTCTCTGATATTTTTAGAATTTGTTTCTTCATTTCTCTTAAATGTATTCTGTGTCTCATGACTGCTGGGTTGTTTTATCTGATTAAGTCAGCAGATGAGATTATGGGTTTGTTGATGAACAGCAATATCGTAATATATCATCTTTCCTGGACTCAAAGAAACGTTGTAGCCATCATGACCTTAAAATAAGAAATAGTTAATGAATCATAGTATTATTTGACATAGTATATGTTTATTTTGCTTCAATCATTTTCCTATACTAGAATCAGTGATGAATGAGGAATACTCTATGACTTTAAAAGACCACAGTAGGGGCGCCTGGGTGGCTCAGTCGGTTAAGCCTCCAACTTTGGCTCAGGTCAGATCTCACATTTATGGGTTCGAGCCCTGTGTCAGGCTCTGTGCTGACGGCTAGCTCAGGGCCTGGAGCCTGCTTCCGGTTCTGTGTCTCCTTCTCTCTCTGCCCCTCCCCCTCTCATGCTCTGTCTCTCTGTATCAAAAATTAAAAAAAAACATTAAAAAAAAAAAAGACCACAGTAAATACCATTAAGATGTCAAGGAAGGGATTTTAAGAATTATCATCCAGTGCTTAAATTTCCTCCGTGGAGTTGCTGCCGAATGGTGATCCAGTTGCTTGGAAATCCTCAGTGTTGGTAAACTTGTTATCACCCACATGGCAATCACTACCATTTCTGGGGAATTCATCCTTATCATGAGGTGAAAATCAGAGTGTCTGTCAAGTTGCTCACAGATCCTAGTTCTAACTCAAGAAATTCAAACTCAGATGCCTACAGAGGCTTAACAGAGACTACATATGAGTTAAGTCATCCAGATATAAAGATTCAAAAGTTCAAGTATTAGAATAAATGACATCTGGTATGTGGCCGTGTTAGAGGGAATACAACATGTAGAGATAGGGACTATGATAGATTGAAGAATAGGACATATTTCAGCTCTCATATATTGTTTCTTTAGAGAAATACGGGCCAGATATTCTAATTTTTTTCAGGTAAATCAGAATATGGGCTTTTTATGAGGCATCTCCTGGCTTTTAAATTACCAACCAATTCAGAATGTTTAAAACACTCTGCGGGGGAACAGTGAGAGGCAAACCGTAGTTCTACAGCTAGATTTGACCTATGGGTCATTAATCTTCAACCTTTGTTCTGATCCACATAGCTATAAGAAAGAAATATAAATTCTCTTTCACTTGACAGCCCACCAGGCATTTGAAGACAGCAATCACCATCATTTATGACCACAGTTTTTTCCATTATTTCTTTCTCCTTCTAAGCAGCACTCCAGCCAAATTCACAGGATATTCTTGACCAAATCCACCAACACTTGCTATTGATTGTGATTAGATGATACCCATATAAGATCTATGAAGAGAAAAGCTCAAAAAGTGCTTCTTGGAAAATCTTTGCCAAACTATGTTTTTTACCTATATAAAGAGTTATTCTTCCGGAAGACTACCAGAGCACCCATTTAAATTCAAGTCTTGCTGAATAGTGGAAATTTTAGATTGATAGGGATAATATTGGGGGAAAGTTTTCCTCAAATCACCCAATTCTATTAACAAACAACTTTAATTAGAGAAAACACCTACACCACTGTCTGCTTCTTATAGTAGGTATTCAATGCGTGTTTATTCCTGTGCTAATTTTCCATTTGCCTTGACATCTATATCCACCCTCTGCATTTATATTCCTTGGTTTGTGACATGAAAGGATGATTTCTCTGGACCACAACCCTCAGGGCCTTTTGATAAAGGTTTTCTGTAGGATTTGGCCAATAGGAGACCCCAGAAAGATATCATAGAGCAGCAGGAATGAGAGGTCAGGCTCTTTCTTCCATGTCCCCTCCTTGCTTTGAAGCCCCATCTCTGACAGCTCTGTCTCGGTGTGATGTCAGCCTCTACAAGAGAGCACCACTGCCCTGGTTCCAGCTTTCATGTGTCTTCTGTCATGCTTATTTTCTCCTCTTACCTCTCTGGCTCTAGCAAAATGACTACTTAATGTTGTTAACGTCTTGGTGCTTCAACATCCCTTGTTCCTTTCTTACCCTTGCTAACCAGTAAGTACCTCTATCTCTTGATTTGAAACATTTGGGCCGATTTTATTTGACAGATACATTCTCCTTCCCTTTTTCCTTAGGTCTTACAATGTCATGACTTCATCTCTGTATGAATCATAGGAACTCACCTCTGAAGAAAGGCACTTAAATATGTAGTTAGGAGTATTCACATATATTTCACTGTCTTGGTCTCACGCTCTTCTACGGTCTTGATGTCAGGATCTTCTTGGGTAAGTCACTCTCCACAGAGTCATGTTTCATATTACTAAGGAGCACCGTTGATCCACAGAGCACAAGAGTATCTTAATGAGCACATAAGGTGAGCCTGCATCGCTAGCATGCTCAGGTGCAACCTCTGAACATCCAAAAAACCAAAGCTCTTCTTCGTTTCTGAACCAGATCTGGCCTCCTGGGATGCATCAGGAGCTTTATTCCCACTGCAGGATAGGTCTGGAGTTAGTCTTGCTTTTCTGACCAAGCATTTGAAAAGATACCAATGAAACCCATCCTTTACTATAATTTCTGCTCCTTGGGCCTGCTCTTGTCTATTGTCAGTTCATGCCTGGAGACCTTCTTTAAATCATGCAGACTTCCCAGAATCATAGCCTTCCAGCCAGCTCAAATACATGGGGCTGCACAGCGTCTGGATTCAAGCCTCGGCACTGGTCATTGGTTCTCTGGCCACAGACCATCTTACTCCTTGGTCAGCCACACCCAATCTTTTATTTTTTTTTTTTTCCTCTTTTCCCTATGCCCTTCAGTTAAGGCCCAGCCATGGCTTGGAGGAGAATATGAACCAGTTACGGCTGTGTGATATAACGGGTCACCTTCTGTAAACAAAAATTTTATGAGTATTAAATGTCAGGGACCAATAAACACAGCACTACAGACAGTTCTGCTTCTGTAAAATCCACTAACAAGTAATTAGGGAGAGATGAGTAGAGGTTTTATGTTTAGAAATTCAGAACATCTCTTAACAAAATCTAGTTTTAGAACAATATAGGTTTTAAAATCTTCACTAATAATTTTAATATGGTCTTATCTTTAAAGCACTTTTCTAAGTACTAATTCTCCCAGCAAGCTTCCGAAGTATGTATCATTACCAAAGATGTGTGCCAGACTGGGTTATTTTTAAAACAAATGAGTACAGTGAATAAGCATTCTGTTTTTGCCCTAATATTTAAATTGGAATTTTGAGGTATCATTTAAAACTATAGCATCAAGGCAATTAAAGCTTTATTTGTTGGGTTAGGATGGAGTAGGTTATAGGTAGATGTTTTATAACACTGCAGTCCGTGCCCATTAAAAAAAAAAGTCGTATATTCCTATATTGCTACAGAGTAACTCCAGAGAGCCAGGATTCTCAACAGGCATGTCTTTTGTTTCCACTGGGCTATTGGTCATGTCTGGAGGCACTCTTGGTTGTCACAGAGGGAAAAAGAGGAGACTAGTATTTGGTAGAAACAAGGGATGCTTCTAAATATCCTATCATGCACCAAACATCCCCCCACAGCAAAGAATGATCAAATGTAAAATGTTAATGATGCCAACGTTGGGGTTAATTCCTATTTAAATATTTGATACAATTCTGAAGTGAAACCCTCTGGCCCTGGAGACTTCTTATTTAGAAGCTTTTGAATTACAAATTTGAATTCTTTGATGGTTATAGACCTATTCAGATTGTCTGTTTAATATTGGTTGAATGTTCATAGTTTGTGGGTTTTGAGCAATTGATGCATTTTTTTTCCTGATTGTCAATTTATGAGCATTAAGTTGTTCACAACATTCCCTTATTATCTCATTAATGGCTGCAGGATCTGTAGTTAACTTCCCCACAGAAGATAACTTTATTTTAGTTTTTGTTGTTTTTAATTTTAAAGAGACTGGCGGGGGGCCGGTGGCAGAGAATCTTAAGCAGGCTCTATGCTCAGCACAGAGCCTGACATAGGAATTGATCCCAGAATCCTGGGATTATGACCTGTGCCAAAAGCAGGAGTTGGACACTCAACTTATTAAACCACGTAGGCATCCCCCCCCCTTTTAAAGTTTTTATTTAAAATCCAATTAGTCGACCTACAGTGTAATATTCGTTTCAGGTGTATAATATAGTGATTTACTGGTGCTCATTACAACAAGTACACTCCTTAATCCCCATTACCATTTCTCCCGTCCCCCCCCTCACCCTTCTGGTAACCATCACAATGTTCTCTATAATTAAGAACCTAATTCATTCTTGATATTGGTGGTTTGTGCCTTCTCTCTGAAAAATCTTGTTAGTCCCGGTAAAGGTTTATTAGTTTTATTATTCCTTTATTTTCTTTATTCTTTTTATTTTTAATTTCATTGACTTCTGTTCTTTCATAATTTCCTTACCTCTTCTTGCTATGGACTTATTTTACATTTCTTTTTCTTTATATATATATATATAATTTATTGTCAAGTTAGGTAACACACAGTGTGTACAGTGTGCTCTCGGTTTTGGGGGTAGATTCCTGTGGTTCATTGCTTACATACAACACCCAGTGCTCATCCCAACAAGTGCCCTCCTCCATGCCCATCACCCATTTTCTCCTTCTCCCCCCAACCCCCTTCCCCATCAACCCTCAGTTTGTCCTCTGAGTCTCTTATGGTTAGCTTCCCTCTGTGTTTGAAACTATTTTTTCCCTTCCCTACATTTCTTTTTCTAACTTTTTGAGGTAGAAACCTAGATTATTAAACTTTTCTTCATGTGTAATGTAAGCAGGTAGTGCTGTAAATGTCCCTGTTATTTCTGTCCCCCATAAGATATGTTCTGTTGTGTTTTGTTTTTATTTAGGTTCATTTTTTAAATTTCTTTGAGACTTTCTTTTTGACCTATGGATTATTAGAAGTGTATTTATTTGTCATATTTTTAGATATTTTTTTCCTATTGGCTTTCCATTATTGATTTGTAGTTTGAATATATTATGATCAAAGACTATACTCTACATAATTTCAGTTCTTTTAAATTTGTTGAGGTTGTTTATGGCCCCATTATGGTTTATCTTACTGAATGTTCTATGTGCACTAGGAAAAAAATGTGTATTCTGCTGTTGTGGGATGGGGTGTTCTGTTGACTCTGTTGGTGGATTATGTTGTTTAAATATTCTCTATACGTGCTGAATTTCTGCCTAAAAATTCTGTGGGTTACTAAGAGGGGATACTGGACAATAATTTTTGTAGTGAAAAATACATGCATGAACATACGTACATATGCTTGCACACAATTTCAAGGAGTTTCTAGATTTTCTGTTGCTCTTATAGGGATAGTAGTCTCTACGTAAAGCCTCTGGTCTTGATAGAGATTTTCATTCTCTTTTCTGCCATGAATAACAGACTGTCAGATGATTTTTGAAATAGGGCGATAACTATGAGAGGAAAGAAGACTTCATCACAGAAAGCTGATGAGATGTTGTTGACAATTTGTATGTCGTACTTCACAGTTTTGCCCAGGCTTGGACATGGTTGCTTTAATATTAACAACAGCAGAAAGATCTCCATGAATTATAATTAGGGATTTTGATAGTCATAAACATCCTTCTGAACACAGGGATGCCATTTAGGCACCACATGTGATGCTCTAAATGTCAATCATTTGTCATAACGCAGCAGGTACAAAGTATATATATATATGTATATGTATACATACATATATATATATACACACACATATATATATATGTATATATATACACATCTCCAGGGTCTTGGTCTGTATCAGCTCCATTGAGTTTAATAAATGACAGATCGATTGATATGTAGTAGGTAGATGAAGATGAAGCCTGTATCAGTTAGATATTGCTGCATAACAAATCACTCCAAACCTTAGGGACTTAAAGTGATAATCATCTATAATAGTGCATAAGTCTTTGGCTCAGCTTTCTTCTGGTTTCAGCTAAACTAACTCATGTGTGTGGGGGAAGTTTCATGTTGGGTTAGCAGCTGTGCTGATATGGGCTGGGCTCCTTAACATATCTGAGATGTTGGTTGGCCATTGACTAGTCATTGATATTGTTCTCAGCTAGGACCATGTGGATCTCCTCCGTGTGGCCCCTCCCCTTCAGGTGAGGTATTCCAGGCTTGTTGAGTGGCAGCAGTGGAAGCTCCGAGATTGAGTGTGCAAATGCGTGAATGTGCAAATGTGCAAAGTGCCTTGAAGCCCAGGCTTAAAACTGACTTAGTGTCTCTCCTGCTGTATTCTACTCAGCAGAACAATCATATAGCCAGTCCATATTGAAGGAGTGAGGAAATAAACCCCTCCCCTTGATGGGAGGAGCTGCCAAGCCACTTTGCCATGGGAGAGGCAACAGCATGGCCGTCAGTTGGATATGAATGTTGTCAGTCTTCCATCAGGCCCTTTTGCATTTACTCTTGCCCAGATTCCGAAAGCTAGAATATTTGGAAGTAATTTGGTTTTCAATTACTTATCCTTCTTTAAGAAGCATTCTGCTACTCAAAATGATAAAGAACTTTCTAAGGCTTTGCTTCATGTCTTAAGTAAATCGGGTGATATTTTCTTTACTGCTAGTAATTTTTTGTCATTATCTGTTGATAGGACTAAGATTACAAAACAAAGAGGGAGAGAGGGAGAGAAAGAAGTAGAGAGAGGAAAGGAGGCAGGGAGGGAGCGACAGAGAGAGAGAGAACACAAGAGAGAGAACAGCCTTGTATATCGATTTCCAGGGCACTCACAAAAATTGTTTATTCTGTTGGGCAGAATAGGCCTCACTTATTATTTCAAGATAATCCTGTCAAATGTAGTGGCTCTGTTGGAAGGCATTAACATTATTATTCAGCATTGCTGGAATCCTTTATGTTTCCAAAATCTTTTTTTTTAATGTTTTTATTTATTTTTGAGACAGAGAGAGACAGAGCATGAGCGGGGAAGAGCAGCGAGAGAGGGAGGCCAGAATTGGAAGCAGGCTCTAGGCTCTGAGCTGTCAGCACAGAACCTGACGCGGGGCCCGAACTCGCAAACTCTGAGATCATGACCTGAGCTGAAGTCGGAGGCTTAACCGACTGAGCCACCCAGGCGCCCTGCAAAATATTTTATAATCTCCTTTATTTTTGCTTTCCTATGAGTAGTTTGGCATTTTTACTCCTGTTTTATAGCCCAGTAATGGTGGTTAAACTCTTTTCCTGTGCCCATCCCTTCACTACTGTCACGGAGCAGGAATGGCCCTTGAGAGTTCATGAGATAAAGAATTCCTGGGGACTTTTCATTTGGTCTTCCCAGAAGAGAAGGTTTTGGGATTCCAGAACATCCTTTGGAATCCCCATTTCAATATTTTGTCACTGTGATAAGCAAGTCCTTCTTTATCTGCAACCCTAATTCCTGCCATTTCTTCTTGGTCGATCTTACCAGGGCATGCAATGTGTCAGCGTCCTCCGGAGACTCCTAGTAACAAAATAGATGTTGTTAGAAGGATCTCATTGGAGAAGGGAACATTTTTCTAAAGTTGTTGGAAATTCCTAGGGATAGGTCCTTAATGCAAAATCAATCTGAGAGGCAGAGCAAAACGGTATGTATGTGCCAGATAAATCAGGTTGAAAAACTGGTGTTCATTCCTGTAGTTATTCAATCAATCACATACCTTCCATGGCTGTGTGCTTTCTGGGCCTTGAGGTGATGAATAGGACACATTCCCTGCCCTCAGAGCTCATGTGGAAGTCTAAGAAAAACAGACTTGTAAATAGATAAATTGACTATATTCTGTCACAGGTAAACAGGTCATTACTATACTTTCGGTTATCCATTCTCTTTTAACCTAAACATTCCGAGGACAGAGAGGGTGGTTAGATGTCCTGACCTATTTATATTTGCCATGTGCTGTGGTGAGATGTCTTGGGTCTTCCTTGCTTGGAACTGTTGTCTGCTCTTTAAGCCGAAAAATGGTCTACTGTGTTCTAATTACCCTAGTTTAGGGCTTCATACAGATTTTGTGAGTTTTTTCCACAGTAAAGTATAAAACTATTCATAATGTTAAAAAAAATCGCATGCTATTTTAAGAGCAATAGGAGAGCGTATTTTTGAGGAATGACCTGTTGAAAGTTGGAGAATTCATAAATCAGATTTCCACAGATAAAAGAAAATGGGCAACTTGGTAATAACTGGGATCGATTGGACAGTTGGCTGGGGGTGAAGTGGGGAGTCCTACTTTATTTGGATAATTGAGACTGGAATAAAATGTCAGATGTATGCATTTGAATAAATGACTCGGCTCTCCTGTGAGGGGTCTGTGATGCGGTTGGTGACCACAGAGAGCCTGCCGTCAAGAAGAGATGTGAAAGAGTAAAATGAATACATGAGCAGAGATTAGGTCAAATCGTTAATCAAATCTCTTAGCTATGCCTAAGAAATCCCTGCACATAAAAGTGTCACAAAAATATAATGTAGAGATGGCTCAGATCATTATCAAGTAGGGATACTTGGAATTAGCATCTTTATCAAAGGGAAAATTTGTATTTGGGGATGAATTCAAGCAGGAAGAAGGATCCACTCAAATATAGATTTTCCATCACGTAGCAGAGCAATGTACTTTTTTAGGACGCTTTCTGAAAATGTGTCTACTGATCATCTTGCCTTCAACACCCCTAAGGAAGGTGCTCAGAAACTGGGACTAATGTTTGTACTAGTGGAGACACTGATTTGGGAGTGTCTCACACCCTATTTAATGTACAGCAAAGAGGCATAGGATGTATATAAAATGATTTACATGTTTGTAATTATGAGTTAGATTACTTAAGATCTTGGAGAGTCCTACACCCATGAGGCAGTGAGGCGCCCAGATTTGTTGTCTTGTTCTAGAGAGATGGGCCCAATTCCTGAGTGCATTAGTCAGGGTCGGCTGGTTATGCTCCTCTACTGACCATCTTCCAATCTTAAGAGTTTAGCACAAGAAATATTATTTCTTTCCTTTCTGGTCGGGGAGATATACAGGTATAGTGGCTTTTCTGTGGGAATCTGTCCAATCCTATAAAGAGAGTTAACATGCAAAAATAAAATTTAGCAGAACTGCAAAAGGATGTTTTTGTTCGATAGCATCCATATTGGCAAACTCAGCACTGGATACAGGAAGGTGGTTTTGGTTTCCTTCCAGAATAGAAGACTCGTTCTTTTGGCAAGACTTTCCACTCTCGTATTTTAGCTGAAGGAGGCTGAGAACTAGAAAACTGTTTCATTTATTGCATTTAATGATAATTAAAGAGGCTCTTGCAGCTTTTCTTGAAAAACGTTAAAAATAAAATTGAGAGATTGAAATTCATACAGGCAAAGCATGTTACTATAGAAAAGTGACTTGCTTCAAGAAGTGCTCATTAGCTCAGAAATTGCCAAGTGTGATTTTTTTTTTTTTTTCACCACTTCATACTCTTTAGAAATCCTGCATATTTTAGCTATCTGGTAGTGGCTAACTTGGCCTGGGGCAGTTGACCCAGACCACACAGTTCCCTTGAGTTACATCAATTGAAACAGCTGGAATGTGTTTTCATATCAGATTGAAGACCTCATTTTCCACTCTTAAATCTTTGTGAACTCTGTTGTAATGAGATGGAATTAACGCATAGTTTTTCCGCCTTGGCACTATTGGCATTTCGGGCCACATAAATTTTTGTTGGGGGACAGCTGTCTTAGGCATCACAGAATGTTCAACAGCAACCTAGACCTTATTCCCTAGGTTCCAGTGACATTCCTCCTCCAGCCCAGTTTTCTTTTTAATAAAAGTTTATGTCAAATTGGTTTCCATATAACACCCAGTGCTTCTCCCCACAAGTGCCCTCCTCCATCACCCCCTTCCTCCCTCTCCCTCCCCCTTCAGCCCTGGGTTTGTTTTCAGTATTCAATAGTCTCACATGGTTTGTGTACCTCTCTCTCCCCAGCTTTCTTTGCCCCTTCCCCTCCCTATGGTCCTCTGTTAGGTTTCTCCTGTTAGACTTATGAGTGCAAACATATGGTATCTGCCCTTCTCTGCCTAATTTTTTTCACTCAGCATGACACCCTCAAGGTCCATCTACTTTGCTACAAATGGCTAGATTTCATTCTTTCTCATTGCCATGTAGTATATATACCACATCTTCTTTATCCATTCATCAGGTGATGGACATTTAGGCTCTTTCCATGATTTGGCTATTATAGAAAGTGCTGCTATGAACATTGGGGTGCATGTGCCCCTATGCATCAGCACTTCTGTATCCCTTGGGTAAATCCCTAGCAGTGCTATTGCTGGGTCATAGGGGAGTTCTATGGATAGTTTTTTGAGGAACCTCCACACTGCTTTCCAGAGCGGCTCTATCAATTTACATTCCCACCAACAGTGTAGGAGGGTACCCGTATCTCCACACCCTTGCCAGCATCTATAGTCTCTTGATTTGTTCATTTTAGCCACTCTGGCCTGAGGTGTGGTTTTGATTTGTATTTCTCTGATGATGAGTGATGTTGAGCATCGTTTCATGTGCCTGTTGGCCATCTAGATGTCCTCTTTGGAAAAGTGTCTGTTCAGATCTTCTACCCATTTTTTCACTGGGTTATTTGTTTTTTGGATGTGGAGTTTGGTGAGTTCCTTGTAGATTTTGGACACTAGCCCTTTATCTGATATGCCATTTGCTGCTATCTTTTCCCATTCTGTTGGTTGCCTGTTAATTTTTTTTAATTGTTTCCTTTGCAGGACAGAAGTTTATCTTGATGAGGTCCCAACAGTTCATTTTTGCTCTTTGCCTTTGGGGATGTGTTGAGGAGGAAATTGCTGCGATTGAGGTCAAGGAGGCTGCTTCCTGCTTTCTCCTCTAGGGTTTTTATGGTTTTCTGTCTCATATTCAGGTGCTTTATCCATTTTGAGTTTATTTTTGTGAATGGTGTAAGAAAGTAGTCTAATTTCATTCTTCTACATATTGTCCAGCCCAGTTTTGACAACCGAAAATGCCTCCTGATATTCCCAGATTTCCTCTGGGTATGTGTCTCTGCTCTCTCCCAGAGAACCAAGGGCGTGTGTTTAACTGAGTTGCAAGTAGCCAATATTTAACTAATTGAATCTGTATTTTTATGGGATTCTCTCTGATAGAAGACAGTTAGAATTTCTAAATATAAATGCTGTAACAGGAGGGTTCCTCTTTAAATACATCTGATTTCCCAATCCCATGTAGCAATCATGTGCAGAGAAGGTCATAGAGAAGGGACCTGAGAAGTCATCTATTTGAATCTCCTTTTGACAAATAAGGAAACTGAGGCTTGGGGAGGTGACTTGCCCAGGTGGAGCAAGGTCATTGACACTTGCAGGGCAAGAGAACTAGTGTTGTCTGTCTGTTTTTTTTTTTTTTTAACATTTATTTATTTTTGAGAGACAGAGGCAGAGCGCAAGTGGAGGGAGGGGCAGAGAGAGGGAGACACAGAATCTGAAGCAGGCTCCAGGCTCTGAGCTGCCAGCACAGTGACCGATGCGAGGCTCGAACTCACGAACCATGAGATCAAGACCTGAGTCGAAGTCGGATGCTTAATGGACTGAGCCACCCCGGTGCTCCAGTAGTGCTGACTTAATGCTCTTTCTTTCTTTCCTTCTTTTTCTTTTCTTTTCTTTTTTTTTTTACATTTATTTATTTTTGAGAGAGGGAGACAGAGTGTGAACAGGGGAGGGACAAAGAGAGAGCGAGACACAGAATCTGGAGCAAGCTCCAGGCTCTGAGCTGTCAGCACAGAGCCTGATGAACTGTGAGATCATGACCTGAGCCGAAGTCGGACGCCCAACGGACTGAGCCACCCAGGCGCCCCTTTCTAATGCTCTTTGAAAGAATGTTTTGACCTAATAATTCTCCTCTGCTATGCAGTTTTATGCCATATAGTTTCTACAGAAACAAGGCCAAAGAGCATTGGAATAATTTTTTAAAGTTTATTTCTTTTGGGAGTGGGGAACAGAGAGAGAGAGAGAGAGAGAGAGAGAGAGAGAGAGAGAGAATCTCAAGCAGGCTTCACACTGTGAATGTGGAGCTTGATGCCTAGTCTCAAACCACAAATTGTGAGATCATGACCTGAGCTGAAATCAAGAGGCAGACGCTGAATAGACTGAGCCACCCATGCACCCCTGGACTATCTCGACACCACTTTTTAAGAGGCTTAGGAAGAAAAGAAACACGGGAAACCAAGGTGCTTTTCATCAGAGGTCTCTTTTGCAGCCACTTTATCTGGATCCAAGAACTGTGGCCACAGGGCTGCAGCTCCCCCCTACCGGGGATTTGAATTCATTTGCCCCATGCAGGTTTTTCTGAGGAAGCAGGGATGTGGTGTGAATTATTAATGCTACTTTTTAGAAAGTGTTTAGCAGACGCTATATTATTATGCATTTGCTGTGCACTTTTAATGCTGTGAGCTTGAGCGTTGTAATGTTCACCTGAAAAAAAGTGGAGTCCAAGACCCAACAGGAAGCCAGGAAGATGACCCTTCAAGAGAAGTAAAGCTAACATCTTACAGGTAAATATATGCTTGGTGCATTCACATTAAGGATAGTAACAAAGAATTGTCGAATTAAGAGATGGAAGGGATGCCTGATGGCATTTGGATCCGGAAGGGCAAATATGTAGCATTCAGATACCACCTCCCTTTCTTGTGCCGTGACAGACCTGATTAACCAGTCATGACACCCTTGATGGACACAGGTTCATTGTGTTTCTCAAGCCAGCACTCCAAGGAAGTCACTACCAACTGACTGGCATTGACAAGGAATCTGTGATTTAAAGACCTTTTTTTTTACCTTAGACATAAGCCTTCTGGGCATCATTTTGTTGTTAAAGATAGTTACCCCAACTCATGCAACGAATCATTTACAGGATTAGGAGCTAGAGTATGATTCTGTGTTTTAATTCCTTGGCTGTTTTTTCCCCCCTTTCTACCAGGCCAGGAGGTTGCACTGGAAATTCTTCCAGGAGAAGATGTATCTTGGGGGGAATAAACATGTCCCAAGTACTGGTCAGGGCAACAGCCTGGAAGAGATGGGTGGTGACAGATCAGACCACCCTTGTGAGGCATCCGAGGATGGGGAATGGCCGTGTCCTAAGGAGCCTGGTGGCCCAGGGTGACTCGGCAGCCCCCCTGCTTTGCCGAACATCGCTAGTGAGATGACTGTTTCCAAACCTATGGGCTGTACTGGGAGTTAGACAAACAGGGTAGTTTCTTGAGGAATGCTCCAACCTTCTCTTTTGATCAATGCGGTTCTTTCTTTGAAAGGGAGAGAAACGTTCTAAGGTTCTGTGTCTAATAGTGAAGGGAGGATCGAGAGGGCTCAGAGGAAGCCACATAACCGGGACCAGAAAGAAGAGGAAGCGAGATTTCTGGTTGTCTGCCAATGCTGCGGGGCCTGCTAGCAGGCTTTCGGGGTCTTTTGTCTTATACCACGGAGCTACTCTGGCACAGGGGTCCTTTGCATGGTCACTCCTGTCTGTTTTGCCATTAGCCGCTCACTCCTTCTCTCTGTTCTGAAAAACATTTCTTGGCCCCATTGCTTTCACTTTGTTTCTGTTGCTTTGTAAGACTAGTTTGCCTTAATCTCTCACAGCTCATACTCATGAATCCTCTCTCCATGTTTCCTTTCACCTCCCTCCTCCACTAACTACCTCATGCTCTCAGAATTTGCTGGTTTAAATTGTGAAGAAGGGGAGGGAATCTGATTGGCCAACCATCCTATAGTTAGAGGTTCTCAAAGTGAGGTCCCCTGACCAGCCGCATCAGCATCATCAGGGAACTCGTTAGCAATGCAGATTCTCACTCCCTTCCCCAGACCCACTGAATCAGGAACTCTGGGGTGGGGGTCCCGTAATCTGTTTTAACAAGCCTCCAGGTGATTCTACTGCACCTTTAAGTTTGAGAACCATAGTCTAACCCCAGGCTTAATGATCGGCTGGTTAGATCCTCAGCTCTGGTCCAGTGAGAAAAAAGTTAGAGCAGAGAACAGCATGGTATAAAAACATGGTTACCTAGGGCTGTCCCTTCCTTGGTGACTAGGGACAGAGCAGGTGCAGAGACTATTTCTGGTATATCTTCTGTCTAATACAACACAGAATTTTGAATCCAAATTTTATGCCTTGATTTTAATTGTATCTCTGCTGCTTGGAAGTTTTCTGACCACGGTCAAGCCATTTTTCTCTCGTAGTCTCACGTTATTCATAGCTAAAACTCAGCGATTCTCAGGCCTGGGAATTTGTCAGGATCAAATTATGATGATAACCTAATATTTAAATATACTTTACAGTTTACAGCACATTTACTCATATAGTCCTCAATTGGCCTCTTGGGTAAATGTATGTAAAAGTACTTACAAACTGCTGTGCACTCTAAAACTGTAGCTCTTGTTATTATATTTCCCTGAAAGCTTGAGGGGAGAGATGCTTCCCGTGGTCCACACCGGCCCACACTTGCAGCGACCAGGAGCTTGTGCCCTGGACCTTGTACTGCAGGATTTGATCTTGTGAATTCCCCGGAAGCCCTTGTTCCACACGCTTGATTGAGGAGGTCTGAATCAAGGCAGTGTACTGTCCCCTGCTGCTTGAATTTATTTAGAACCTGGCTCTCCTTTTATGAAAATTACATTAACAACATGCATTTTTCAGAGGATATCATAGACCTAAAAGTCATAACTCTGAGAACTTATCAAAATTTTAGTTATAGTATGAGTTTTAATCTCTGTAAAGAATCAGTCACTGTCACAGGTCTAATTAGTTGTGCTGAATTGTTTGGGAGGGGGGTTGTGCCTTAATTCTTTCCGCCATCTTCTTCATACTGCCTTGCACACACAAAGTGGTCCGTAACCACTGGCACATCCATGCAGTGGTAGAGTCGGATGTAAGGACGGTCACATTGTGAGCCCCTAGACCTCAATCCATGTCTTGGATTTGTTGCTGAACCCTTAACACAGGAGCTAGTGACCATGGACTGTTCTGACATCACGTGTCCAAGTTAGGATACATACGATTCCAAAGATGCTTCTTGTTTGGGGATTCAAGGTTATCGAATGAAAAGTCACTTCTCCCATCCACTTTGAGCCCTGAGACCCAGTCTTTTCTCTTCCCTCAGCCTCTTGAACCTGTGCCCTATTGTGAACAAGTAACACTAAAGTATCACACTCCCTGCTGAGCGATCTCTCCATCTCTTTGTGTCTCAGCAGCACCTGGTTTCCAGGAGGCCTCTGGCCACCACAGGATTCCTTTGTAGAAGCAGCTTCCTCTTCACTGCCCACTTCAAACTGCGACACTTACCAAAACATGAAAGACTGCTTCAAAGCCCGGCCTGTCCGCCCGAGGCCATTCTCTCTCACACTCGCAGCCACCCCCCTACGCGGGCATTGGTCATGCTCCACTGCCTGCCCTCACGCGGGGACACTTCTAGGAGCTCTCGGTGCCCTGTGCCTTTTCCTACGTGCTCTTCTGTCTTGTGAGGCCCAAATCTAGCACAGTCCCGATCTCAGAGAAAGTGCGGGGTAATTTCTTGTTAGAAGATTTTGAAGGAAAGCACCTTATGAAAACAATGTAGAGTCACACGTGGGAAGGGTTTAAGGGTTCTCCAACCTGGTGCTGCTGCAATCTGACTTCTCAAGCAGCGCCTTGGCCCGTTGGCTTGGGGCTGAGCAAGATGGGTCGTTTTCAGTATCTGAAGATGCCTTCTGACATTCACGTATTTCTCCGAGGAATTTTCCAGACAGATTCTGAAACATAATTATTTTAACATAAAACGTAGACATGAACATCCATTAAAAAGTTCAAAAGTATAAAATGTCCTGTATAATTGGAATGTCTCCATAATTCCAATGACGACGTAGGCTGTTGTTTTCCGATACTTACTGTTTATCCATGACAGCCTGCTATTTATAGAGGTTTTTTTCTTTTTAATCAGTTTTTACTTTTTACCAAATGTCCTTTGGCATCCAATAAGATGATTATGTAATTCCTCTTCCTTGGCCTAATGATGTAATGTATTTTCTTAATAGACTCTCTAATATTAAACCTCTATTACATCCTTGGGATAAATTCTAGTTGGTCATAAAGGAAAAAAATTTATTAAAGTATTGACTCCATTTTACTATAGTTTCTGCTAGGGGATTTGTATCTTAATTTTAAAGAGATTCCATTTTCAACTATAATCCCTCATAAACAAACTTCTTTTCAACTTTTTCAATATTGTTTTGGTTTTAAATCCACGTTCATAGTTTAAAAGTGCTAACTGTACAGAAGGATATAAAATGAAAATGAAAACTTCTTCCATCTCAAATATGCCCTCACTTTACCTCTCACTGTGAAAACAACTCTTTCAGTGGATTTTTCTGGAAATTTTTATGCATGCAAAAGTAAATTGAATGCTGTGTGTAAATTCATTTAATGCGAATTAGGTTTTTCATGTTATATAAGTTGTATGTGGTTATTTTTTAATGAGTGTGTTTTGAAGGTCTTTCTACATTGTCAAAAATAGAATAACAGGTGCAAATATTTTGTTATATAATGCAGGATTATGTATTTAACGAGTCTCTTATGGAGGATCATTTAGGTTGTCCAGGGTTTCATTATTATAAATAAAGCTTTAATACGTATCTTCAGTCACACAGCCCTGTACATCTGTATATCTCATAGGCAACATTAGTACTATTGGAATCACTAATTCTTAATGTTATGATGGGTATCCCCAAGTTACTCTTCAAAAAAGTTATACCAGTTTGCACTTGGAACTGATTTGTTCTTTTTTAAATTTTTTTTAATGTTTTTTTATTTATTTTTGAGAGACAGAGAGAGACAGCATGAGCAGGGGAGGGTCAGAGAGAGAAGGAGATACAGAATCGGAAGCAGGCTCCAGGCTCTGAGCTAGCTGTCAGCACAGAGCCCGATGTGGGGCTCGAACCCATGAACTGTGAGATCATGACCTGAGCTGAAGTCAGATGCTCAACCGGCTGAGCCACCCAGGCACCTCTCTCTTATGATTTTCTGTATATTTTTCTCTAGCTTTATTACAACAATCAGTATATAACATACAAAATGTGTGTTACAGTCAACTGTGTGTGTTAGTTGTAAGGCTTCTTGTTAACAATTGGCTATTAATAATTAAGTGTCAGGGGAGTCAAAAGTTACACATTTACTTTCAATTCTGAGACAGTCAGTTCCACAACCCCCCACCCCGCCACATTATCCAAGGGTTGAAGCTCTTTAGCTTTTAGAAGGCAAAGCATTCCCAGAAAAGTATTAAGGAAGAGCTGGTGGCAGACATGCCCATTGGGTCCCCATGTGGTCGTGCTTTTAATAAACTCTAAGGAAGTGCCCTCAAGTTGCCCTCAATTGCGGCCTCTTTTCTGGCTCCCCAGAGGACAGTGCCACCAGGCGGCCTTTGCCCTGCTAACTTCTGCCCGTTTTCCCATCTCTGTTCACAGGTAGGCTGCTTCTGCTCTTGTGCTCATTGCCCCACCATGCCCTCCCTGCTCAGTTGACATGCTCTGTGTCTCCTCTTTAATCCTAGGCCTTCCCGCAGCTTGCTTTTATGAGCGAGGCGCAGCGTCCTTCTCCCCGCCTGGTGGCATTCACCCAGGCCGAGTGTCGGGCCGGTCCACCTTGGCTGCAAGAACTATGGCCAGGGCGGTTCTAACGCAAGCGAGTCTTCTATCCATTTTTACCCTTAAACTTCTGACTTTGCCCATTTCAGTCCTACCATGCCTCATTTTGGCTCCTGCACTTTGTTTGTGTCAGGCTGGCCGGGCTTCTGGGGCTCCCCGGGAAGCGCATTCAGACCGCCCGGAGAATTACCATCCACGGACTGCTGGGCGGGAGAGGCAGCACGGGCCTCCAGGTTAGACACTCCGGCTTTAAATCTCAGCTCTTTGTGTCACTGGCTGTTCGTGCGACCTACCCCCACGGGCCACGGGAGCCTCAGTCCTCACGCCACCACCATGGAGATAGTTGGGTGACTAAGAGCCTCGACGGCAGCATTGCATTATGAAGGCATGCGCTGTGCCTGCTACACAGAGCATGAGAAGTTCTAGCAAAGTTACCGTTATTGTTACTGTCATTTCCAAATGCCTTTGTCATCTTTTTAGAGCCTCTCAAAATGCATGGGGATGAGAAAACTGAGACCACGCAAGGTTCAATGACTGCCCACATCATTACATACCTTGTCCTCTGAAGTATGAAGTCTTGTAGCTCTTCTGTCAACTTTACGGAGTTTGGTGTTCCCGTGAAAGGTCTAATGGAAGTGAAGTAAGGATTTTTGTGTGTACTTTTCAGTATTCAAATTGACTCCTCAAAGGGGACTACATCACCTTTAGAGTGCTATCTCACGCTGAGATTCCCAGAAAGTAATTAAAAGCTGCTCTGCTAAATAACGTATGCACATTTGATGCAGAAATGTTCTTCTGTTTCCTTCTAGCTTCTCCTTATCATGAACTAGGTCACCATGCTGCTCTATTTCCCCATGGCATCCCTGTACCTTCTCCAGTCGAAACACTGATATTTCCAACATCACTGCCCTCACTGGCTTCTCCTTTGTGACTATTTGTCAAAATTATATGGGTGCCTCTTAATTCAAACCCAGCGCCAGAATAAAAGGTTTCTTATGACCTCAAACTGAGACTAGCTTGGTCTGTATTATGAAGCGTATTTGCACATGATTTACTTAGAATGGTCCATCTAGCTTCAGTAATTTTTCATTGCATTGATTAGGAGTTCTTTTCTTTGTCTCTGGTTTGATTTATTTTCTTCTTATTTTGGTTATGCCCATCTCAAGTTTGGCTCCTCCTAGAAATTCCTGACAGAATGGATTTCAAGAGATGCCTTGCCTTAATCACAGAAGCGTGGGCTTCGGATCTAGCGAGTGTGTGTTGAGATCTTGCCCTGTGACAGGTGGTGAACCAGAGTTCCATTCCCAGAATTTCCTTTTCCCCTATATTAGTACCACAAATGGACATTTTTAGGCTTTCCCCCTCTTTATAGATGAGGGGGCTGTGGGAGAGTGGTATTTGTGTCAACTTTATCCAAAACACAGACCTCACCGTGGTGGAGCAGAGGTGAACTTGGGTCTTTTGAGTCATGAAGAATGCCGCCAGATTCACAGCCAGGATCAGGTCCATGCTGCTGCCTGTCCCTTTCTCCCTATTAAGAGCTTCTTCTTTCTTCCCCTTAACTCTGCTACTCTCTTCCTAGGGCATTTCTAACCTGGGCACTTCCTACCTTATTGTAGATGTACCTCAGACCAGTGTGAGGACTTAGTGATGTGAAAATGAAATGGACACTGCCAGCTGGAGGTAGGGTTGGACTGAGGTCCCAAAACAAGAAGGACATGACCAGGGCACCACCCCTAGCCCTAAGGATGGTGTAAAATTGCAAATGGACCGCTGGGTAAATTAACGTAGGGGGAATGTTCAAAGGGTTAACTAAACAATTCAGACTCAGAAAGCCAGAGTCAAAGCGAAGCTAGGGAACAAGGATGGGGATATTTGGTTAACCACGATAAATCTGCTCAGAACATCTAGAGAGTTTGGGACTCCATTTGAAGTCATTTGAAGAAGTCACATCTTACCACTGAGAGCCGCCTTTGTGAATCTTTGATTCTGCTGGTGGTGAACGGTTTGCTCTATGCAGGAAAGGAAGCCACGGGCTTCGCCTTTGCCAGCTGCCTCACTGAGTCTTTATAGGGACAAAAATAAGCCCTGGTCACTGACCTTTCCTTGTATCATGTACCACATGGAGGCAGAGATGGAAAGAACATGGACATTAGACTCTCACAGAATCAGTTTCTGATTATGTCACTTTCTTACAATGTGACCCTGAAATATTTGCTTATGGATTTTGAGCTCTTTTCCCTTTTCAGCCAAATGAAGATTAACATCTAGCCTAATTCTTGTGAGAATAAGAGCTAACATACTACATGACCATCATATTGACACATATCAACTATAGGTCAATATGGATGAAGAGATAACACACTTTGAAAAACTGGGATAAACAAAGAGGGGTGACTGGTTTAGAGGAAACAAAACTAAGCCATCGCGTCAGTCATAGGAATTGGAGTTGGAATGGGTCAATCAAAGGCACAGAGATCACTTGGGAGGCTGGAGCAGTAAATCCGGTAAGAGATGATGTTGGCCTGGAGTGGGATTGAGGAGAAGTGGAAGGATGTGAGAGAGTCAGATTTGATGGTTGGTAGATAGTAGTGAGTAAGATGGGGAGGGGTCATCCATACGGTCCGGGTTTCTGGAGAGTTCCAGCAGCTAAATGGTGGAGCCATTCACTGTGGTAGATAGTGTAGGAGAAGGGTCAGGAGGGGGCTTCTGGGCATGCGGAGGTAAGGGATGAGGAATGTCCAGTTTGGACATAGTGAATTTGCAGATATGAGCACAGAATGTACAACTAAAGATGGTTTAAAATAGTCTTTTCACAAAGTTGTGAACAGGGCAAAGGGAAGTCACCAGCAGCTAGTGAAGCAATCTAGCACTGACAATAATGGAAAGCCAGTACCACTGTCTATAGGTCTGAGGATCAAAGAGAAGGTGTGGGTCGCAGAAGTTACTTTGCCAATAGGAAAGAGCCATCCAGCCACAAAGACGGCCTTAGGTGCAGTGCTGTTGACTTGTCAGAACATACACTTGCAGGGTGAAAACTGGGGGAGTAAAGACCTCTTTATCCCCATCCTTGGAGTTTCTGCCAGTGACTAATTCAACTCATCTGGATTCAAAAGGTCAGGGATCTAGTTGATGAAGCTCATAGACAGTCTCCTGGAGTCCAGAGCAGAGGGAAGGAAGAGAGAGACTGTATTTGCAGGAACAAATGAAATCTAAACAAAACAGAGTGCCTCCAGGACACCCAAGTAGAAATGCCAGTGGACTATGGCCCGTGTGGGTCTGGAACTCAGAGAACAAAAGCTATGGATGCCCAGGATTTAAAGTGGAAGTGCAATCCATGAAAGTGGTTGCCATCTCCTAGGAGTAGCATGTAAACAGCACAGAGCCGTAAGGACCCTGAGAGTCCATGGTAGAAACTCTTTCCTGAGTCAATCTTCCTTGCCTCCTGGGAAGAATGACTAGGGAACTTCATAGCATCTTGGTCTATTAATTTCTTTTAAAGGCCCTTTTATATTATAAATCAAAGTGCTCGCAAGTCATTGACTTCACAAATTTGGCCGGTCATGATTATTTTTAATGTTTTTTGCTGTACAGTTTTCAAGCTTTCCATTCTTATTACTTCTTTAAATGCATAATCACCACTCCTGGGACCAACATGCTTCCTGCTAATGATGTGTACTTGCTGAATCTGGTTCTTTTTTTCTTTAATAAGATCCCATCATCTAGTTTCCCACTTCAGACCGGCAGGTAAGCAGGCAGGGCATGGTTCCTCATAAGAGAAAATGGAAGTGGAAAACACAGATTTGGGAGAACTAAAACATTATGGGAAATGAACATTTTATAAAAGAGAGAGCACAAACAGAGAAAGGATGAGAAGAAATGAGAGATGAGAGCAATTTTTTTTTTTTTTGAGAGCAATTCTAAAGGCTTGCTGCCAACTTGAATAGGATGCTGGGATCTCAGTGGGAACGTGCAGAGGCAGGAAATCTGCAAAAGAGAAAGGGCTTTTGGAGGTGAGGTCGAAGGAGCTCACCGTGCAAATAATGGAGCCTTTGGAAGTATGCTGGTGGCAGGGAGGGGGGCTAGTGTTACTGCTGTGTTTGAATTTTAGGTCAACAAACTACACTGGAAGTGGGGTCTAGTCTACCCAGGCACAGAAAGATAACAATACCCACGTAAAGAATTAGGGTCCAAGTTAGGGCTTTCAGTGAGGCTCTAGTGACCGAAAGGAAACTGGAAATCAGAGCATGAGCAGAAGGCTAGTTCGTTGAGATTATTGGAAGTCAAATGGTGGAAATTAGAGAGCGAGACCGCTGCCAGGGCACTGGTCCACAATGGGCACACCGGGTAAGTTTCCATTCTGTCCCAGCACCATTGAGGGGATGGTCTGGTCGTGTAAGAGAACCCCATTAGCAAGTGTAAATAATCCACCATCTTCCTACCATCGATTGTAAAATGAGTCATTAGTATGGTAATAAAGGTAAGTGGAGTGCTATGGGGTAGCTACTGCCTATGGCTTGTGGACCCTTGACATCTGAGGATTTAGTTTGGCACAGAGGGGAAGGCTACAGGTGGAAGGGAGGGCATTTGGAAAAGCAGAGTTGTATGTGTGGGATATTGGTGAGGAAAATCAGTCTTCAGAATAAATAGAATTTTATGTCATTTACTGTAGAAGTTAAAATCTCAAAAAACCCCAATCAACATTTAATATAGTTCTTCAATCATTTAGGAATCAAATACCACCACCTTTATCAAACATATGTTATTGGCATCCCTCTCAGTTAGCTTTCTTGGATTTGCTAACCTATGTCTGTATCACTAATGGCTACAGTAATGGAAATTGCAGGGAGCTACAGGGAAGCCCCAGGAGGGGCATAGAGTCCAGGCTGGAGTCAGTGGAGGTTTACCAGGAAAGTGACATCCAAGGTGTATCTGAAAGGTAAGAGGTAGCCCGGGAAAGAGGGTGGAGCAGAGATAGGAAAAGTTTTTTAATTAGAGAGGAAGGTAGATGTTAAACATGGCCTCAATTTACCTCTCTCTGGAAGAATTAGTCCATTGCCAAGTAACTTTGCAGTGTTCCTACCCTCATCTCTGGGTTCGGCCCTGTGACTTGGTTTGGCCAATGATACTTTAGTAGACACAATGCAAGCAGAGGCTTAAATAAGCAATTTTCCATTCCTCCTTGCCCTCTCGCACCTGCCATCATGCCAAGGAGCCTGCCTAGCAGAGGATGCTGGAGGATGCACGCCATGGGGCAGTGTCTAGTTGCTCCAGTTATTCAACAGGGTCAGCCAACAGCCAACATTTGGGGAATCCTTAGATGTGTGACTGAGTCCCACGTAGGTCAGCAGAGCCACCTACAGAAGAAACATGAGTAGTAAACACACATTATTGCACGCCATGAAGTTTTGTGGTTGTTATACATTGTTACTGTGGGAACAGAAAAGACTTGGGGACCAGTTTAGGAATAGGGTACTTAAATCACTGAAAAGAATTCAAACAGTAACTACTCCCATTGTTTATCTTAATATACTGTCTGTCGCCTGCTGTGAAACAGTTCAGAAACTGTTCCCATCGTATGATCAATACCAAATAGAAGAACTGCTGAAGAGTCTTGAGGCAAATTCTGATATGGTCCTATTGACCTTAGTCAAGGAAATTGAAGCCAGCTTGGCAGAGTCTTAGAGCTAAAGAGCTGGAGGTAGTGATGGAGGAAGCTGTCAATGGATTCATTATCTAGTATCTCTGAGTAAAGATTTATAAACAATCAATAGTACCCTCTTTGGTTGCTTCTCCAAAATTAGAATACAGCTTGAGGTTGCTGGGACTGTCACATAGGTCATTTACACGTGGAATCTATTCTAGTCCATTCTGGTGTATATCAGAGACGCTGGAAAGGCTTGTTCAAACAACACGACTGGGCTCCCCGCCCTGAGTTTCTGATTCAGGAGGTCTGGGGAAGGCCCAAGAATGTGCATTTCTGACAAGTTCCCAGGAAATGCTGCTTATTCTGGCTGGACACTGTGCTTTGAGACCCACAACTTCTATGACTGTGGCGGTTAATTTTGTGTGTCAGTTGGCTAGACCATGATACCCAGTTTTTGGTCAAACATTGCTCTAGCTAGATGTTGCTGGGAAATTATTTTTCAGATACGATTAACATTAGAATCAGTAGTAGACTTGGAGCAGATCACCCTCCATAATGTGGGTTCATCCAATCAGTTGGAGATCTTGAGACCGAAGACTAAGGTTTCCAGAAGAAGAATTCTGCCTCAAGACCAAACTAGCCTGTCGGCTTACAGTTTGGACTTAAGGATGCATCATCAACTCTCTCTGTTTTATATGCATATATGTGTATATGTGTATATATATATGTGTGTGTGTGTGTGTGTGTGTGTGTGTATACACACACACACACACATACATACATATACATATTTCCCCCCTTGGAGAATGCTGATTAATACAGTGACACTACACAGTTTCCTTAAAAAAAAAAAAAGGAGAAGGCAGAATATGCTTTTCTCTACTTGTTCACCATTTGGAAACCTCCTCAGGAAGATAGCCCATGTGGGATGAAACTTTCCTGTCTCCAGAGTCCATTTTCTTGTTCTGCGAGCTTCACTGCAGCTGCATGTAAGAACTGTTCCCCACAGATGACATTGTAAAGGGCTGGGCATTATTTTAACCTTATCTGCATTATGAAATTATTCATGAGTCCCAGTGCATAGTTAGCATTTAATAAATATTTTGAATGAATAAATGAATGAATTAATGGTTTCTGTTCCTACTGAAATTTATTAAAGCACCAAAGGGCTATAAAAATAAAGAACTACCAATTAGTCCTAAGACATAGTATAAAGAAAAGCATATTTTTTCACTTTACCAGGCTCACCAGAAACCTCTGAGGACAATAGTCATCAGATAAATAAACCAGCTGTTATAGTGATTACTGGGCTGGTCTCCTGATTTGTGCATGGGCATTTGTTGTCTGACTGTAGGCTTGATCATCCTTTCAACAGGGATTTACTGAGTGCCTACTGTGTACCTGTCACTGTGTCTGATGAGGAATCTATTACTTATCACTCATTATGGCACTTTTTTCAATGTTCATAAGAAATTTTAACAAGCAATAATAAGACAATATATTTTCACACATCTAGGAAATTAGACACATCTTTCTTACATTTGAGAGATTAAAAGAAAATTAAGCAAATGGCACTAGAATTATAAAGAATGAGCAATTCATTAGGCAATGAGAATATTAACTAGAAATTGGGAATCTCTTTCCTATTTTAATATGCACTTGAGCTTAATTGGGTAAGTTTTGAATATGGGATGATGAGTTGAGTTGTTAATACAAATCACACACCTTTTATATACTTAATAAAATCCAAGAGTCTGGGATGCATTTGCATTACAGACAATTTATCTGCAGGAGTCAGTGAGTTGAGTAATAGAAAGGGATAATAGGAAATCAGCAGCTGAGAAACCTATAAAGTAAATTAACGTGTGCCTTACTTTATTAATTTATAACAATAATGTAATGGATAAATCAATGAGGAGTGCTTTGAGAGAAATGGATGGAGGGAAGAGGTCCTCCTTTTTGCAATTTATTGAAATCATTTCCTGTGCAGAGGAAATATTGGCCCAATGTAAAGAACTAGCTTGCTTGTGGCATGGAGAAGAATTGTGCTGTGTAGCAGGATGGGTGGGTGCCCTGTTCTAGTCCTTGGGTCTTAGGAATTTAGAGAGCTCATTTTGACTTCCAAATGCTAGTATTCGCTTTTCTTTGCCTCATGACTTTTTTCCAAAGCCAGCCTCCACTGGAAGAGGCCACCAGGGCTTGGAAAATAACTTATTCCCTGCTTTTCAGCAGCCCTCAACCAATCACTGCTAGGAGCTTGGTGTATAAATACCCCAGCTCCCTCGTTCCTTGGGTGGTCTGCGTCCCAGGTATTGCTTTACACGTTCTCCAGAGTTTCCGTTCAGGGTTAAGTTCCATTTCTCCACAGGGGAAGCTGGCTGGATGGACTGTCTTCTCTTCACTAAGTCATTTCCTCACTTACTTAGTACCACTTCCTGTAACTCCCAAATAAAGGCTTGTATTTGGATCCCTGCTTAGGGTTGGATTCTGGGAAGGCCCAAACTAAGATAGCAACAAAGAATGCTGGCTCTTTGTATCTCTCATTTATCATGGAACCTGGGCAGTGGCCTGATTTTTCAGGTTCTGTATTTCTGACCTGAAAGTACTGCCTACAGAATCCCATTCGCCGGCATCCTGGGTGTCAGAGGTTCTGAGCAGCTGGTTCGGGTGGGACTGGGCTTACTGAGGAGCATTCTGAACAGACGAGGTGTTTTCAGGGCTTCCTTGTGTCCCCTCCCCCTACCAGTTGTGTCCTGTGGCCTTCTCGTCACATCACGCTTGCAGAAGACCAATTGGTGCTTATCAGGCTGGGCTTTCATTTTCCACTGCCGGTCTTCAGTGAAGACAGTCAACATTTATCTCAGGAACATTCAAAGTGAGCATTTTTCTCCCTTTACTCCTGACATAACCAGCTCAATTAGCACTTTGCTCAAGCTACGTAATGCCTATTGTAGATGCTCTGTCTCTGTTCCATTTAGGGAAAGAATGTCCCTTTCCAAAACTCTGTGTGTGTCTCTGGGGGAGGGGAAAGTTGTGCAGTATGAATTTTTCTCTCAGCCATCATCTGCCACCGTCATGCTATAGTCTCCTCAGTGGTCTCCTGCTTCTTCTCTTAAACCACAGGATCTATTTTCCAACGAGTAGCCAGAAGGGTCACTTAAGATAGAAATTCCTTCATGACCTTCCTCCAAAATCCTTCCGATGGCTTTCTTAGGCTCTTCCTATAAAATCAGAACTGTCCTGCCATATTACAAGGTCTCCCTCCCTCATGCCCTTAAGGTCTTTGCTGAGATGTCACCTCTCAGGGAGCCCTTTCCCCACCACTCTTTGAATTTGCAAGGCCAGCCCTCAGACTCCCTATCTCTTTGCTCGGCTCTGTCTGTGTAGCATACATTGCTATGTGATTGACTGCATGTTTGCTTACTTATTTGTGGATTATCTTACTTCATTTCATAGTGCTTCTCTCCTTTAGCAAAATGCATTTGAGATCTATCCTTGTTATGTGTCTCAGTGCTCCATTCCTTTTTGTTGGTGAGTAGAATTCTACTAGGTGGATGCATCTAAGTTTGTTGATCCATTCATCATTTAAGGGAATTCTAGACTGTTTCCACTTTTTGGTAATTATGAATAAAGCTGTTGTACATATCTGTGCACAGGTTTTTGTGTGAATATTTCCCATTTCTCTTGGGTAGATACCTAGGAGTGGGATTACTGGGGCATATCGTAATTGTGTGTTTAATTTTATTAGAATCAGCCAGACACTTTTCCAAAGTGGTTATACCATTTTGCTCTCTCGTCAGCAATGGATCAAAGTTCTGGTTGTCTGAAATCTTTGCTAGTGCTTGGTATTGTAGGCTTAAAAGCTTGGAGTTCCCTTTTATTTTATTTCTTTTTATTATTATTATTATTATTTTTTTTTTTATTTTAGAGAGAGAGAGAGCACAAGCGGGGAACGGGCAGAGACAGAGGGAGGCACAGAATCTGAGCTGTCAGCACAGAGCCTGATGTGGGGCTTCAACTCACACACAGTTGATGAGATCAGGAGCAGAGCTGAAGTTGGACACTTAACCGACTGAGCCACCCAGGTGCCCCATGGAGTGCTCTTTAAAAGAATACCTGAGGGGCATCTGGGTGGCTCAGTCGGTTAAGCATCCGACTTCGGCTCAGGTCATGATCTCACAGTTCGTGGGTTGGAGCCCCGCGTCGGGCTCTGTACTGACAGCTAGCTCAGAGCCTGGAGCCTGCTTCAGATTCTGTATCTCCCTCTCTCTCTGAGCCTACCCTGCTCACTCTGTCTCTCTGTCTCTCTCTCTCTCTCTGTCTCTCTTTCAAAAAATAAATAAAACATTTAAAAACAAAAGACTTGATTGTATTACTTCCTGGTGTTTCCACCTGGTCCTCCAACCAGACTCTAAGCACCCTAAGGGCAGAGGGTATCCTGTTAGTCACTTTATTTGCTTTAATCCTCCCCAGCACCTAGTACTGTACCAAGCTCCATAAATGTCTGCTAATTGGTTTGTTTTTCTAGTTCAGGAAACAATGCTGTGCGAGGCTGGAGAATGATGTTATGGGAACAGTGTGGGGCCAGGCGGCCAGACTGGGGCACCAGTCATTGAAGCTCTCTAGGCCTCAATTTCCTCATTTACATAATTACTCTTTTACCAAAGTTCCTAATTTCTTCTCTATGTGTACCACTCTTATTTTGATTATCATAGCAACAATAGTGGAATTGGACCAATGACATAACTGACCTAAAAAGATATAGTTTCTGCTGAGATTATACATCAGTCTTGGAGACCAACAAATAGGAATAAAACTATGAGCTGGAGACAAACTCTAATTTTCATGTAAAACTTTCGTGTGTTATTTTCCTTTCCCCTGGGCCCTGTCCCTCCCCTCCTTTTCTTCTACGCTTTCCCAGTATTCAAAGGTACGTTCAAGTTCCACCTCACAAGACCTTTCACTGTAACTTTACTTGCTTTTCACTTGTTCTTGTGTTTGTCCTCTTCTGTCCACCAGCTTCAAGACAGAAACAGCACAGATCATTGTTGTATCAGTGCCTGTTATCTAATAGGCCATCGACAAACCTCTGTTAAATGAATTGATGATGTTAATAGATGTGCTCTGAAAAAAGGATTTTGTCGGCATGTAAGTGCTGGAAATACTGCACACTCTACACCCCTACTTGGGGCCTCACCGCCCTGCATACAAGAAACCTGTGTAATTCTGTTGCCCCAAGATTTCGTTATTAACCTCCTCCCCCTTTTTATTTTTCTGGAATCCTCTATTTACTCAATAATCCCACTTCGAAGAAGTCACATTGAAGAGGGTAGGAATGGCAGAGACACAGTTGGGAGAAAAATGGACCATGGCCATCCATGGGAGGGCAAGATGCCAGGGAGAGGAGGGAAACAGATACCAAGGAGCCCACATGGGGGAGATGGGTCCCCATAATATTTGGCTTTGAAAATCAGAGGGGCTGAATTTCATGAGTTCTTACTACCAGCCGGACTTAAAAACTGGAATTTTTCATTTTATTTAATTTTTAATTTTTATTTGTTTTTGAAAGAGACAGAGTATGAACAGGGGAAGGACAGAGAGAGGGAGAGAGAGAGACAGACTCTGAAGTAGGCTCTAGGCTCTGAGCTGTCAGCCCAGAGCCCGATGCAGGGCTTGAACCCACGAGCCATGAGATCATGACCTGAGCTGAAGTCAGATGCTTAATTGACTGAGCCACCCAGGTGCCCCAAAAACTGGAATTTTAAAAATCAGTGGGTTTGGCTCTAGGAGAACCAGAATGGCAAGTGCATCAGTTATGTGGGGCTAAATATATAACCAACAGCCTTAAATACTGTAACTCCACTCAGTTAACGTTTGTGTCTCACTCACAAGAAGTCCAAAGTGAGTTTTTGCCGGAGGCCGGCTCCGGCGGGTCCAGGGCTCCCTGAAGGGGTAGCAGCGGATGAGAAGCAAATGAAGAGACACGCACACAGTTACTTTCTTAATTGGTCCAGCCTGGCATCGTCTTGTCCTATTTCCTTATTATCCCCGTATCTCCTGTATCCTGTATCTCCTTCTTAACTTCTGTATCTCCTTATAACTCCTGTCTAGCCAGGTCTTGGGCCTTTATTTAAAGACTTATGACATCAAAAGGTGGAATTTTTACAAATAATTCTCAGTGATAAAGATGCTTTGAAAAAAGGTGCAGAAACAGGTTTTACAGAGGCATTTCTTCAAAACTATTCTAATTACAATGAGGTAACTTACACATCATAGGATAACAGGATATTCTCAGTGAAAAGCAGATAACATACACATTTGTTTGAACCAGTGGTAAATCTTACAACTAAGAAGAGAGCAGGATGTTTTCAGTGAGAAGCAGATAGCAAACACATTTTATAACAACGATGCTAATATTCAGGCAGAAACAGGACTAGGAGGCATTCTATTTGGCTCACAAGAGGAAGAATACATTTGAGACGGTTAGTAAGTTAACCTTTTGTCATCCTTGTTCTTTGATGTTGAAGGTGTAAGCGCCATAGGCGCCCTAGAAGAGCCGGCTTTTGCATATGAGTTTAAGTTGTAACTACTCTTACCCATCCTCACAGTGGGCACCAAATTAGCATATGTATGCGCAGTAACTAGTGCCTGGCTCTTGTTTGTTTCTATTTCCTAAGTTAGGCTTTCTCCGGGCCAGGGTACACATTATCTTTGTGTTCTTTAACCCCCTTTATTTCCATGTCTTAAGTTTGTGAAGCTCAATAGAAGAGCCTTTGGACAAACATCTGCAGTGCTTTGTTTAACTTCCTCTTTATAGAGGTGGGAATATGCTTCCTCCCAAGAGGTTTCTGGGGAATATGGGTCTGATTTGGAACATTGTGAGGCCTAATCAATAGCAGCAGGCTTAATTTTACATGAGCCATGAGTTTACAGAAGGAGATGCTAGCTCTCGCCCCTGTGGCAGGAGCCGTGCTACGTCTACCATTTCCTTACTGTGACCGTGTCATCCAGCAAGGCCGGTGTGGCTCCCAGCAAGTTTTCTTGACAGGGCAGCTATGTTCCAAGCTGTGACTCAGGTCCTCCACGACATCCTCTGCCTTGAGCACAAAGACAAGAAAAGAGCAGGCAGACCATCTCAGGAGGGTTTAAAATAAACACAACACATTTTACTGCCCAGTTTTGTTTGTTTTTGTTTGTGTGTTTGTTTGTTTTTGATTTTTGGTGCACCTCACAGGTACCTTTATTTATGCCACAAAGGAAACATGCCTCCAAGTGAACAGCAGTGTTGCATGTTCTCACCCAACAGAACTTCCTGAGATTAACAGACCGACGTTCCATCTGATGTGGAAAAGTCCAAGGAAAGCTGGTTAATGACAACCCTGAGCAGGTGCTGGACTCTAAGCTTTCAAAGCTTTACTTCTTTTATCAGCGCTCCTGGTTTTATGAACAATGGTGGCCATCAACCCCATTCCTACCTCAATCTCCTGGGCATACGAGGGCTTCCTGGGGGACCCAGACATTTTTAACAAGGCTTTGAAGCATCTCGGCACAGGAGCCCTGGCCCAGGCTGCCCCAACCTGTACAGCCAAGGACTCGGAAAGATCACCGAGTGGGATGTTGCCTAGTGCATAAATCATTGACCCTGGATGAAAGCTCCGGAACCCCATGTACTTTCTGGTTATATTTAGGTAATTGAAAATCCAGTAGTCAAGATGTCCAGTCTTTTGTAATTAGCGAAGTTGTGAGCATGATCCGAAGTTAATTAGTTTTCACATCTAGAATTGGAGGCTGTGTGTGGTAAGGGAGTTTCACTGGGAGAGTGAATATAGTCACTAAGGCGTCACTATTTCTCATCTCCCCACCTCCTCACCATTCTGTGGACATTTTAGGACAAAAATAAACTTTTGTTATGTTCAGTATATAGCTTGGCGAATGTTCACAAAGTAAAACACAGTGTAAAAACTCATGTGATCTGTAGTCTTCAGGTTTTGTCTATCATGAAATGTCTTATTTCCTTTATTCCCCCTCCTTTTTCTCTCAATATTTTATATATTTCCTTCTACTCTTTCCTTGCTTATGCGGTTTCTGAGAAGTTGGATGCATTTTTATCTTTGCCCCGCTGTAGTTAATGTGTTTTTACTCTCGTTTTCTTTTTTTTTATTTTTTTTTATGTCTTTTATTTATTTTTGAGAGACAGAGAGAGACAGTGCGAGCAGGGGAGGGTCAGAGAGAGAGGGAGACACAGAATGTGAAGCAGGCTCCAGGCTCTGAGCTAGCCATCAGCACAGAGCCCGACGAGGGGCTTGAACCCACGAAACGTGAGATCACGACCTGAGCCGAAGCCGGCGCTTAACCAACTGAGCCACCCAGGCGCCCCTACTCTCGTTTTCTTTAGGCTATTTTTTTTTTCTAATCTTTGATTTTCGGTAGTTTGAAGATGATGTTCCTAGGTGCAGATGTTTTAAAATAATTTTTAACTTTTCATTAAATCCAAATTAGTTAATATATAGTGTAGTTTGGTTTCAGGAGTAAAATTTAGTGATTCATCAAACATATAATACCCAAGTGCTCATCCCAACAAGTGTCCTCCTTAACGCCCATCACACATGTGGCCCATCCCCCAACTCAGCCCCTCCAGCAACCCTCAGTCTGCTCTCTGTATGTAAGAGTCACTTATGGTTTGCTTCATTTCTCCTTATATCTTATTTTTCTAGGTGTAGGTTTTTTGACATAGATCCCCCGTGGTGTCCTCTGAATTTCCTGGAGCTGTGGTCTGGTGTCTGACATTAACTTGGGGAAATTCTCAGTCATTATTATTTTAAACATTTCTTCTGTTCCTTTCTTTCTCATTGTGTGAACATTTATGCCTTTTGTATTGTCCACAGTCCCTAGAATTCTGTTCTTTTGAGTTTTTGAGGTTTTCACTGATTCTTTCCTCAGCCATGTCTAGTTTATATAAACTTATGAAAGTCATTCTTCATTCTCTTACAGTGTGGTTTTCTCTTCTTTCCTTTCCTTCTTCCTTCCTTCTTTTCTTTTTCTTCCTTCCTACCTCTAATATTTGTTTCTGATTTTTTCTCAGGATTTTTATCTCTCAGCTTACATTGCCCATCTGTTCTTGCATGCCATCTACTTCATCCATTAAAGCCCTTAGCGTATTAATCATAATTGTTTCAAATCTTTAGTCTGATGATTCCCTGCCATAATGGTGCACATCTAGTGTAGCAAGCATCCAGATGCTTACTCTGCCTCTTCAAACTATATTTTTACCTGTTGGTATGCCTTTTTAACTTTTTCTGTATAATCAGACATGATGTACTGGGTCAAAGCAACTCCAGTGAATAGGGCTTTCAGTGATGTTGTAGCCAGAAAAGACTCAGACGGAACACTGGAGGAAGTGAGGTGACTCCTTTATTGACGCATGCCGGCCCAGAGGAGCAATCCTGCAAATTCGGGGCCCGAATAGTGGGCACAGTCTCACTTTATAGCAAGTGGGACAGGGGTGGGGGTGGGGGGTGGGGGAGGTTCTTCTTTTGGCGCGTGGAGCCCTAGGCGGGATTACAGAAGCTTAGAAGCAGGAAAACGAAATGTCATGTTGTTTTACGGTTGTGTGGCATTCTGACATAGGGGGGCTCATCTCAGTGGCTGTACAATGGCAACAGTGCTCTATCAATGTGGTTGTGGGGTATTATTATTTTTTAATGTTCTATTTATTTTGCGAGAGAGAGAGAAAGAAAGAGAGCACAAGCCAGGGAGGTGCAGAGAGACATGGGGACAGAGGGTCAGAAATGGTCTCTGTGCTGACAGCAGGGAGCCCAATGCAGGGTTCCAATTCACGAAGTGAGATCATGACCGATATGAAGTCCATTGCTCAACCAGCTGAGCTACCCAGATGCCCGGGAAGCACTCGCTGCTCCTGTGATTAGGTCTCAGCCTTTCAGGATCCTGTGTGTCTGGACCGTGAACTTTCTCACAAGGGTTTCTCAGTTTTTTCTCCATTTAGGTGGGACAGGATGGCACCAATGCACTGGAGTTGGGTGTTTACCTTTCCCCAGGCAATTTAGGCTCAGATAAAACCCCAGCAGGTTAGTTTCAGCTTAACTATCTTTCCCTGAGGACAGGCCTTGTTAGGAAGAACAGAGTGCTCTGGTTTATTTCAAAATGGTTCCTTTATTCTCTCTCCCTGCAGGAAGCCTGAGGGGAATTTTTTTTTCCCAGATATTTACTATGGGAATCTGGTTGAACTCCTAGAGGTAAATCTCACAATGTTGAGGATCTTGCCTATGATTGGGTCCCCCTGGAGTTTTTAACTCTGAGACTTGTCCGCACTGAGCCTCCAGCAATTAATTCATTGATCATGGTTCCAATTTTCTTACCCCATCACTGGTTCTTGTGGTAATTTCTTCCCCACTCTCTACTCTGGGAAGCTGTGATGAATCCGTATTCACCCTGCTCTCTAGTCTTGGGGGCAGCAGTTCACCCTTGAACCTCCACTTTCTTATGGATCCAAGAAGAGTTGTTGATTTTTCACTCTGTTTAGTTTGCACTTGTTTCTGGGACAGTGTGGTGACTTCCAAGCTCCTTAAACCTTCTTAACCTTCATTAGTGACGTGTATTTTTACTTGGTATAGGATTCTAAGCTGGGTTAATTTCAGCAATTATATATTTTTTTAATTCTAGAATTTCCACATTATTTTTCATAGATTCATGTGAAATTCTCATCTTCACGCAATTTTCTTGAACATGTTAATCACAGTTAATTTAAAGTCTGTGCCAGTAGCTCAAGTATCTGGATCACACTTACATTTGTTTCTGTGAATTCTTTTTCTCTTGGTGTCTCTTCATATGCTTGGTAATTCTGAACCAAAGGCCAGACATTTTGTTAATAAATATTAGAGTCTTTGAGTACTGTTATATTTTACCATAAAAGATTTTGTTTATTTTCTGGCTAAAGGATTAGAGCTGCCTTGAGGCTGAGTTTCCAGTCCTTGTAGGATCTGGTCCATTTCCACTTTGTTCTAACCGTGGAGTGTGATCCTGCAGAGATTTTGCACTGAAGTGGACCCTAAACTTCTGAATTGTCACCCCAGCATGACGCATTGCCAAAAGCTTAGCATCTTAGTTTCCTAGCAGCCGCTTTCTGCTCCGTCTCTACAAATTTGGCCACTTTGTCATATGAGCTGAGTGATGATGAGATTGATCAATGTTGTATAGAAAGTCATGCTCACTTCAGTGATTTGTGTCCGGTTGGCAGCATCGTGGTTTCTTAGGTTCCGTCTGCCCTGATGACTTCTATCATGCCTTCTAAGTTTGTCTTTTGTTCTGCTTTGTTTTCCATTCCATCTAATTTTTCTAGTTGTTCCCAGTTGGAGGATTGGTTTGCCGGAACTGATACATTAGCGCCAGGAGTATAGGTTTTAGAGGCCAGATCTGGAGGTGGTATGTATAGAAATTTTCAGATTTCATTGGCCAGGAAATATTTCATGGTTCTTCCTAGATGGAAGCCGGGCTACAAATTATAGTCTTTCTAGGTGTCCAGGAAGAGAATAGAGCAGTTTAGTGAAAATATAACATGTATTTCTGCTGTAGGCAATGGCTTACGGATTTTCTATATACTTTGGAGATTTCAATGTTATCTTTATGCATTTTCAACCCAAGTTTTAGCTAATGCTTAAAAGATAGGGAAAGGGGTCATAGAATCATCTGTGTATATTTTTAAAAAATCAATATCTATTAAATTTGGGGTTTTTTGTTCAGAGCACTGTGCTAGGCACATTCACATCTATCTTACTGTTGAATCTTCACATGGATCCAGCAAAGTTTGCGTTGTCATTTTCCACATGCTTTCAGCTTTCACATGGCACGTGTGTGACTAAAGTGGTTATTTAATTTGTGCTTTGTGATGTGGAGTAGGGACTGATTCATTCTGTAGGACACTTTTTTCTTTTTATTGTTGCAAGTCACTCTTACTCCACCTAGATGCAGGATAAAACAGTAATCGACCCCAAGGACGTGG
Source organism: Suricata suricatta (assembly GCF_006229205.1). Classification (NCBI taxonomy): domain Eukaryota; kingdom Metazoa; phylum Chordata; class Mammalia; order Carnivora; family Herpestidae; genus Suricata; species Suricata suricatta. Next base: position 141,296,098 of record NC_043704.1, read on the forward strand.
AATGAGCCCTCTGGGTGTCAGGCCTCTCTCTGCCGCTTCCTGATTGGTTCACCCAGCAGGAAGTTTACTTCATTTCCCTTGCCTCAGTTTCCTGCTCCATAAAATAGAGATAATAACAGATTATCGTATTGAATAAATTAATTTGAAAAGAGCCTAGAAATTGCCTATTACATAATAAACACTCAATCATTATTAACTATTACCATTATGTGGAAGCAGATGATTTCATTGTTATTTTTATCACCAATTTACATAACGCTTTATAGTTTTGTAAGAGCTGCCCTAGAATGCGTGTTCAGTGGGTTCAGGGACTTTGTCCCTAAGTAGGAAGCACAACCCTTACCAACAAAAGATGCGGGTTATTGAATTTCAAATCATAAGAGGAGAAAAGTCCGGTTGCCTTTCCTTGTCTATCCTTGTCAGTCCCAGGCCATAGTATTTATCATATGTTTTTCCCTTTTATATGTGCCCCCTCCCTTTTCTTTTTTTCAAAGAAACTATTTTCCCCAGTGTTAAAATCCTAAATCGCTCTGAATACATCAGTTATCAACTGATCTCTCTTGAATTGGAAATTACTGCAGAACGTGATTAAAATGTTGGGAAGAGCACATGCCATTTGGATGAGGTAGTAGATACCTACTTGCTAACTTGATGGAAAATGTATGCGTTCACACTGTTATAAAACAACTTGTACTGTGACTTGTGTTTCACAATATTTGTACTCAATACCGTGTCCTTTTGACAGTTCTTTCCTATTTCTGACAGATTTTTTTTTTTCCTTTTTAGAAGTAAGGGAGCCACACATTTCTGTACTTGGTTTCACTTTTGCTTCACTTGTGGTAGTATCTCTCTCTTATCATCCAAAATAAAGTTATCTGTCAATCAGTATTTACAAAGCACTAGTGCACCTCTGTATGCACGTCCCTACATTAGGGTCTGACAGTTGGAAAAAGAGCATGCAAGCAGAAAGAAAAGGATCACATCTTAAACTGTTGGACATGTGTTTATCTGTGTAAAAAGCATGTTGAAAGTAAATGAGGTCTTATTTTCTTATTATCACCACAAACTGGATGGCTTCAGACAGTAGAAATTTGGGGCACCTAGGTGGCTCAGTCCGTTGAGCGACCGATTTCGGCTCAGGTCATGATCTCGCAGTTCATGGGTTTGGGCCCCGCTCCAGGCTCTGTGCTGACAGCTTGCTCAGAGGCTAGAGCCTGCTTCGGATTCTGCATCTACTTCTCTTTCTGTCCCTCCCCCATTCATGCTCTGTCTCTCTCAATAATAAATAAATGTAAAAAATAAAATAAAATAAAATAAAATAAATATAATTTAAAATTAAAAAAACAAACAGTAGAAAATTATCTCCCCTCAGTTTTGAAGTCCTAAAGTCCAAAATCCAGGTGTCCATGGGTTTGGTCTCTTCTGGAAGCTATAGGAGAATCTGTCCCATACCTCTGTGGCTTCTGGTGGCCGCAGACAGTCCTTTGCTTGGCTCATAAGACACATGGTGCAAACCTCTCCTTTGTCTTCACATCACCTTCTCTGCTGTTTCTCCTCTTCTGTTAGTATCTTCTCCTTTTATAAAAGCACTTGTCATTACACTCAGAGCCCACTCAGACAAGCCAGGACGATCTCATATCCAAAATTTTAACTGAATTATACCTTCAAAGACCATTTCTTTTTCCATGTAAGGTTACATTCACAGGTCTGAATAGACATCTTTTGTGGACCCATCATTTAACCTACTATATTGGGTGTGTGTTGTTTTTCTCGAGTTTTTTCCTGTTTCAGGTCTGTAGAAATCTCCTTCAAGGCCAGGGAATATATCTTATGCCTTTTGGGTTCCCTAGAGCCCCGTTGAACACTTTAAGATGGATATGTGTCTTAATGTGTCTTGAAAGCTATTAAAGGAATGTATGGTACACATATGCATGCAGAGGACCAAAACAGTCTCATGAAATGTAATGACACAGTTGGAACTTAGCAGTGAGACGGATGAACAGGAAAACAGAGTGTGGTTTCTAAGTGGTCAGTGCTATGATAGTGCTATGTACATGTGGAAAGTCATCAACGCTAGTCTAGGGAATGCTGGGAAGTCTTCCTGGGGAAGGAGACATAGCTAATAAATTTTGAGGGACTGAACGGGAAGTGATTTGTGAAAACAATGAGGATCAGTATTCTAGGCACAGAGAATAACACATGCAGAGATTTACAGTGTGACGCTTCTGTAACCAGCAGGAAGTATTGCGTGGCTGGAAGATACGGTGCATGAGGTGGAGGTATGACTAGGGTTGGGGAGTACAGGGTAGATGGCAAGAGGTAATACTCAGGCTTCATGAAGGCTGCGTCATGAAGGATCTTATATGCTCTAGCAAGGAGTTTGTACTTATTCATAAAAATAGAATAGTTGACGTGGTGGCTGAGAGATCATCAAATTAACTTTTCACAAAATGGTAGTCATTGGGAAAGAGATCGGGCATCAGTGAGCCTGGAGGGAGTTCTGATAGTCTAGGCAGAGGGTGGATGCGTGACATTGTTAAGATGACGTAGGACTGTTAGGATTGGGCGGCTGACTGGAGTTCAGCCATGTGGAAAAGAGAGGAGTTAAGGATGATTTTCAAATATCTGCTTGGTTTGACTCTTATAGACAGTGATTAAGTAGTCTTTACCCTTCCTGTTTCACAGCATTATTAGCACCATGTAAAGTAAAGCATTTTAAATAACTTTAAACTTATAAAGCAAATTTCCAAATTATTCTTTATGGCTGGTTAACATTTAGCTAAAACATAATTAAACAAAACAAAAATTCTCAAGAAATATATGTAACTCAATGAGGGCAAAAGCTTTCTTTATTTGGCTTTTGTTTTTTCAGTATCTATGTTTTTCAAGAGAAGGAACTTCTCTTTTGGAGATGGCGTGAAATACCCGTCTACAGGCCAGGTTTCCCTTTCCCTCTCTCTGCTTCTCTGGCCCGCAGCATGATTTCATCACGCCGTAGACTGAAGAACGCAATCCACAACCATTCTCTAATGCTTGTTTTTCTCAGATCCATGCACGCTCTGCAGCTTCTCAGTCAGGGTTTCTTGATTCCTTGGGATTTCACCTTCACCCCGGCACGGGCATTGTCCTCTGTGTGCGAACACAGGGATCGAACTCGGTAAGATCCTGGGCACCACATCAGTGTTCTCATCTACAAAATGGATGTACTTTTTATCTGTTTCGCATGATTGATGACCAAATGAAATTAAATCCACATAACATATGTGTAAACTGCTACTTTTCATACTTTGCAAAAAAAATAAGCACTCAGTAAATAGTACCTTATTATTACTATTTTGTAATACAGACTCTGCAGACAGATCTACCGAGCCCTTGGAAATCTTTCCTGCTCTCCAACTTTATAAATTCCTGGAGACCCTGTTGGGCTTTGATCTCTCATTTGAACTTACCTGTGTCACAGATCACTTGTTTCCCGGACTACTCCACACTCCTCTGTTTTTGAATTTCCATAACACTTAGGGTCTGTTTCACAATATATATTTTTAATTGTTTATTTATGTATTTTTAAAGAGAGAGTGGGTGCAACTAGGGGAGGGGCAGAGAGAGAGAGAGAGAGAGAGAGAGAGAATCCAAGCAGAGCTCAACAACCTAGGACTAGAACTCATGAACTGTGAGTTCGTGCCCAGAGCTGAAACCAAGAGTTGGACATTTGACTAAGCACCCAGGTGTCCCCATAATATTCAATACTAGATTATTGAATGTTTACTTTTTCTTTTTCTTTTGTTTTTTTATTTTTTTATTTGAGTATTATAGCTGACACACTGTGTTACATTATTTTCCCCGATACAACTTAGTGATTTGACAAGTTTGTACATTGTATGCTGTGTTCATCACAAGTGTAACTACCATCTGTCCGATACATCACTGTTATTCACTCTGTCTTTTAATTTTTTTATTTTATTTTTATTAAAAAATTTTTTTTCTGTTTTTATTATTTTAGAGAGAGAAAGACAGCATGAACAGGGAGGGTCAGAGAGAGAGGGAGAGACAGAATCTGAAGACAGGCTCCAGGCTCTGAACTAGCAGTCAGCACAGAGCCCGATGCGGGGCTCAAACCCACGAACCATGAGTTCATGACCTGAGCCGAAGTTGGACGCTTAACCGACTGAGCCACCCCGGCGCCCCCACTCTGTCTTTTTAAAGTAGACCCAGAATTCTTCAGGTGGAGGTATCTCTCACAGTCCAGGGCACCCACAAGTTATAACAGATGGGAGAGTTTGAGAATCAGCATGTTTTTTTGGTCTTCACAGTTCTTAACATCTCTTTTCTGGGGGTCTTGCTGAAGTTCTTACTTCCAGCTCTCTCTCTTTGTACATTAAAATAAGCCTTCATCCATTTTATTTATTTATTTATTTATAAATATTTTACTGTTTATTTTTGAGACAGAGAGAAAGACAGACAGACAGTGAGAGATGGGGGAGGGGCAGAAAGAGAGGGAGACACCGAATCCGAAGCAGACTCGGGGCTCCAAGCCATCAGCATAGAGCCAGATGCAGGTCTCAAACTCACGGATTGCAAGATTGTGGCCTGAGCAAGGTCGGATGCTTAATAGACTTGAGTCACCCAGGTGTCCCCAACCTTCATCTGTCAAAGTAAGAAAGGAATGAAAAAATGAGTTGGGAGATACCACTTTTTAAAATCTTGATCTTAAGGTGGAGGATAATGTTGGTTTCAGAACATTTTAATCTTCTTGGATTAATTTTTTTTTCATTCTCTGACAATTCCAAGATTTGCAGTAATGATTGCATTGTTCTCTCAGTGCCCCTGTTAGAACCAGAGCCAAGATTATTTCATCCTAGGATTAGGAAAGAGGTGTAGGAAGGAGCCCTTAAAACATCCTTCTTTTCTTGATAAGAATGCAGATCAGCTCTCCACTGGAGGAAGGTCGGCCTCAGGTGGTTGGAAGTGTTGGCCAGACTGACGGAGGGCTTCAGGGAAATGCCTGGGGCCACACAGGTTGGTGGCGCTGACAGATTGCTAGAGATGGAAGCCTATTTATGTGACAGTTCTTTCATTTCATTTTGCAATTCTCTTCATGGAATCTAAAGGTTGTATAACTTGGGGAAAGAGCTCAGGCAGCCTTTTGAGTGCAAGCTATGGTGTGTTTAATGAGAGAAAGTTTACCTACCCTCTTCCAAGCTCAGTTGTCTTCTCTGTGAAATGGGAATGAAAATTTGTCTCCCAAAGAAAGTATTTAGTATCTTTCTAAGTCAGTATTTGGAGAGTAATAATAATAAGACAGCTATCTGTCTTTTAGGTATTTGAGTACTGTAAGCTACTTATAAATGTTTTGGCAACTCTTCCAACTTTCTTCCAAAGCATAATTAAAAAAAATTTTTTTAAACATGACTAACATGTCAAAGACTTATTTAACTCATTAACGAGGGAAGCAGCAGGATATTAAAGCTGATTCAAAGAGAATTTGAAAAACTAAGTCTATATAGGCTCTGAAAAAATTACTACTGGAATAAGACTGCTAAATATAAAATTTGTTCACTTCCTACAGGGCAATAAAACTGGTAACACGGTAGAAATATAAATAATAAAAATGGCAGCCTTTGGCATTACCATTTCTACTGTTCAGATATCATTTGTATTTTTATCAAAATTTAGTTTTGCAGGGTGCCTGGGTGGCTCAGTCGGATAAGTATGCTACTTCGACTCAGGACACGATCTCACTGTTGATGAGTTTGAGCCTTACATCCAGCTCTGTGCTGACAGCTCAGAGCCTGGAGCCTGCTTCAGATTCAGTCAGTGTCTCCCTGTCTCTCTGAACCTCCCCCACTGTGTGTGTGTGTGTGTTTGTGTGTGTGTGTGTGTGTGTGTGTGTGTGTGTGTCTTTCTCAAAAACAAACATAAAAAAAATTAAAAACCTATTTTTAGGTTTATTTATTTATTTATTAGAGAGCATGAGCCGTGGAGGGGGAAAGAGAGAGGGAGAGAAGGAAAGAGAAGAAATATCAAGCAGGCTCTACACTGTCAGCATGAAGCCAGACACAGGGCTCAATCTCACGAACTAAACCATGAGATTATGACTTGAGCTGAAATCAGGAGTCGGATGCTTAACCAACTGAGACACCCAGGCGCCCCTTTTATCAAACTCTAAAGTTAACATTTAACTTCAAAGAATATGAGTTCTAATCAATGCCAAATAGTCAAACAAAGGACCTTCTCCTAAAAAATTAAGTGATCCTGGGAAGACCTGATCGACAGTATTCCTATGACATTAAAAGAACATAAAAGTCATTATTTTATCTTATTCCCAAGGTTTGAAAGTATATTTTAATATCACCTATTTGTTTTCAATGTTTCTTTTCATTCTGATTCCTGATTTGTACATTCAGTTTTTCTGTTTTATTTTTTATTTTCTTCCATACGTCTGAAATCTGAAGCAAGCAAGCCCAGAGTTCTGTAACATCCATGCACTCCTCATTCTCTGCCCTTTTGTCTACCCCCAAATCATCGTGTATGAGATTTTCACTTAAGGCAAATGTGTAATCTTTCATGGCATGAATTTTCTAACTATTTTTCTTTTTAGAATCAAATGATCAAGAACTTTCTAAACCAGCATCCCAGGACTAGGTAGAAATGAAATTTAGGGAGCCATTACTAAGGGTGCAAGGAGTGCTAGATTTTCTAAAATTTTCTGGTCATGTTAGAGTAGGAATGTAGTAGCTGTATTCTAGCCTGCCCTTGTAATTTGAACACCATCATTTTCACCTATGAAAGCTCATATTTAATATCCATTAGGCTTATTAACAAGCCATTGGTTTCACCAATGCAAATCTATAATATTCATTATGCTAAATAACAAACTTCTGCATTGATCAGACATAAGGCTAGCTGAAGCCTTATGGATGCCATCTCTGGTGCATTGTCTTTTCTTTTTATAATGTTTATTCATTTGAGAGAGAGAAAGAGAGAGAGAATGAGTGTGGAAGGGGCAGAGAGGGGGCACAGAGGGTCCGAAGTGGGCTCTGAGCCGACAGCCGCAAGCCTGATAAGGGGCTCAAACTCACGAACCATGAGACCATGACCTGAGCCGAAGTCGGACACTCAACTGACTGAGCCACCCAGGCGCCTGGGCACATCATCTTCCTGAGTAAGCACCCTCTAACCAGCCCTAGAGTATCCTCAAATAGGGAAACTATGCTTTGGGGCCCAGAGGTGTCCCAACAATGTAGGTTGGAAGTAGTTTGCAATAAGTTATCATCTACATCACAACCTGGACTTGGCCTGTTTCTAAATGGAAGTATCACAACCTACTACTCTTTGTGGTACTTGCTACCACACCAGTTTTCTGTCTCTAAACTCCAGAAGCTGGGACCAGGGTAACACTTCTTTGGGAACATCGGCCACATTTATCAAAGTGGCCACAGGAAGTTGAGCAAGGAAAGCAATTGAATCTGCACTTTGTCCTGCAGGATTGGGACTGGGAGATCTCCCAGAAGGAATCCCCGTCCCCCAACAATGGCCATGGCAATGGGCTCCTGGGAAAATGTGAGGCGGTGAAGTGATAGGTCCTGACTTATTGTAAAAAAGGAATATATTTTCACATTGCTAATTTCTTTTGGGCACTGATGTCTGTTAGAGCTAACGGGAAAAACAAAGACCAAAGGGAAATCTGGTTTAAATTCTGTTGTAACTGTGTCAGGTTTTATATTATGATAAAATCTCAGCCTCCTTACAAGGAGGTTAAATCCCTAGTTGATTCAACGTGAATTTAGTTTCTCCAGAGATGAGCAGAATGAGACAAAAACATGACCCAATTTTTTTTTTCCTCCTCAGGAGTCCAAATTCTTGCCGTATTTTTTTTTCTTCTTCCCTCTATCTCAGGTCGGTTTCTTATCGCCCACAGTGTAGGGCATGCTCTTGCTGTTTGGGGAGTAGAAAGATTCATGACATCCTTCAGTACAGAAGGCCCTGGATTATTTTAGGCAAAAAGCAGAGCCTGGAGTGATTCATTGGACAGTGTGCATGTTAAGCCCCGGCCAGAGCTGTTACCTATTTATGACAATATAATTTCATTTGCTTTTAGAGATGCACTTTATGCCCCGTCTGTCAGACTAACCTAGAAATATGTCCACCAGGCGAGATGCTTAACCTTTCCTACTGAGCCGAGTGGTAGCACTAGAATTGGCAGTTAATTTTGATTCTTCTTTCTAGAAGGGAATGGGTTGCAACAGTTGCTGAAACTCCCCCAAATATGTGGTGACAAAATTCCTGAATTCACGCTAGACCATGATCTGCAGGCAAAGACTTAAATTTCCTACAGTTTAAAACACAACTTAAGTGATTATTTAAATAAATGTTCTAGAATCTTTTTTTTCCCCCACACGGATGCTGGTGTACAGTGTCTGGTTTTTGTTTATTGACCTTCACCCAGGTTTCATCTACTTTCTTTCACTTTTCTTCTCTTTATAGTTATTTTTTAAGTTTAAAAAAATTTAGTGTAATTTTAAGAGATTTTACACATATGAATGATTTTAATGCAAACATAATGAGCCTTGATGGATGTTCCTTCCACTCCTCTCAGATCGTATTTTCCCAAGGCTTGCTGATTACCTTCTTTGCCTTCCTTTCCAGAAAGAACTGTTATCATGAGTGTGATATTTTTTATTCTCATGCATGTTTTCATATTTTTAATACATACTTTTCTATCCATAAAGAGAAATAGTTTTGCTATGCAGGTTTTAAAATTTTATAACTACTATATAGTTTTCTTTTGTATGATTTTGCCATAATTTATTTATCCATTGTCTTAGGATGTCCCCAGTTTTTCACCATTACAAAGAACACTGCACAGAACATTCTTAACCATGTTTCCACGTGTAAGGGTTCTCTAGAGGATCATCCTACAATGGAATTGCTAGGTTTTTGGATGGGAATATCTTCAACTTTATCAAATATTGCTGAATTGCTCTCTAAAGAGAAATGTTGGAGTTCTTTATATATTCTGGTTACACAAGTATTGTTGGCTATATACACAGCAAATATCTTTTCCTGTCTGTGGCTTATCTTTCCTTTTTTTCACAGTGAGTTTTAAAAGTAATTTGAATTTTAATGTATTTAAAGGTGTGAAGTTTTTCATGTTTTGTGCATTCTGTATCTTGTTCTAAAAGTCCTTTTGTTACACATGGTCTGGAATATGTCACCCTCTCCCTTGTCCTACATGAGCACTCTTGTGGTTCCATAGTCTACATGAGCACTCTTCAGGGATTGCCCTGTGCCCAGTGAGCATTGGTTTAATCCATGCTAATCTAGATGCGAGATTTAGCATCTCCTGATATTCCCCAAATACACTAGAGAGCAAGGTGGATTTTATAGTATTGACAAAGGAGGAGTTCGCATCTACTCCACATTAGATAAATCCCCGCCCGTCCCCCCCTCCCGTTAGCTATTTCTATTCTCTCCCTTTGTTAGATCTTGACCTTACCAGCACTTTCTCTACCAGAATTAGTCCTGGCTTTCTCTCCCTTTGGGGAGCAAAAATAACTCTTCTCTTTGCTTCATGAAAAACTCCACCTGTTTTGCTATGAAATATGGGTAACAGTTGACTTACAAATTAACAAGCAACAAGAATATAGACGAGTCATCTCAATCACAGCGGGTCTCTCACTTAAAGAAATTCTCACATTTATTCATTTATTTAATTCATGTTAAGCATCAACTAAGTGTCAAGTATTCCACAAAACACTGAGTGAACAATGTCTCCCATGGAAAAGTTGGGAGAGGGAGATTTTAGAAGGCTTCTCTGACGAGGAGACATTTAAAGTGAGGGTGGAAGAATAAGGAATTAGCTGTTCCAAGGTGAGGGAAAATATTTAATCGGAGGTGACATGACAAATACAAAAGCTAAATGAAGTGAAAAAGAGCTTGGCATGTTGGGGGAACCTAAAAGGATGACAGTTACAGCTGAAAGGAAATGTTGAAGGGGGAAAATGACAAGAATGTGAGTAGACAGCACAGGGTGAAAGCCTTTTACGCTTTTGTAAAGGGAATCTGATGATTTGACTTGGCTGTACTTAGTAGATAGACGATCTCCTGTATTTAGTAGATGGACTGGCAATATGCAAGAGCAGAAGAAGGAAACCATGTTGGAAGCTAAGGCTGGAGTCCAAGTGAGAGGCAATGAGGACCAGGATTAGTTTTGTGAAAATTGAGAGTACAGAGATACACTCAGAAGGAGGGATAACAGAATTTTCTGAAGAGATAAATAGAGGAAGAAATGTAGTCAAAGATGGCACATGCGATGTGGTGTGATTAAGGATGGGACATACTCTGAGATGGTGACAGGTATCCAGGAGGGTTAGGGCAGGACAGGGATGGTGTAGGCAAAGACTTCGTTCCTGCACATCACTATCAGATGCTTGTGAGGCATCCATATGGAGACATTGAGTATTCAGTTGGATCTGGAACTCAGAGAAGAGGTAAATTTGGGAGCATCAGCTGGTAGGAAAAGACATTTTTATTCCATTTCATGGTGGAGAGAGAGATACATAGAATGAAAAAGGAATAAAAGAAGGTACTTCTTTTAGTTTAAACCTGCACTTCATATTCCAGTGACAACCAGCCATAGCCTTGAATTTCTGTGCATGGATAGGGATCTCGGGTGGACTGTATTTCAGAAAGCCCAAAGAAAGTCACAGGTTGGCAGTTGTCCATTTGGTCCCTTTACATATCTCATTATTTTTCCAGGAGTCTTTTGGTTTTTAGAATTTTCAGAGTGAAGTGCTACAATGTACTGCACCAGTGAACTTCAAAAGTAATGAGGTTGATGTGCACTTTAATGGAGAAATTGAATTATATTATTGGAGGTTCGTCGAGAGATTTGTATCGTAGTATGTCTTTGTTAATAGGCAGCAGCACTGGCAGGCCTGTGTTTGTGCAATATTAATAGTTCCAAAACTTTCACTTGGGGCTCTGGTACTATTCCCAAAGTAGATTTGTCTACTGTGTAATTGTAGTTTCTGTGTAATTGACAAGGGGTTTTACACCTCAGTAGGTTGTGCTTACTTTTTCTTGGGGCAGGAAAATGATGGCTAGTTAAGGCTCTCTGGCGGAATGTTCTATTTGGCCATAGATAGATACATTTGCAGCTTGTATTTTGTTTGTATTCACAATATTTATTCACTTATATTTATCTTCAGCTGTTTGCAGACAAAATTCTGGTTGTCCAGTGTTACTGATGACAGTATACCTATTAGTCAGAAAATATTGGGAGCCTACTATGAATCAGCTGCTGTGATACCCATGAGAGTTACCAGAAAACTAGGTCATCATTCTTGAGTCCAAGAAACTTACAGTCTGGAAAAGGAACAGGTTTATAATTACCTACAGACATTGCAAAGAAATGGGAAAGAATGGGAAAATGGTTCTAACAGATTGAAAAATATATGCTATGTGTCACTTCTGGGTAACAATGATTGCCTGACATGGGTTTACAAAATATCCCTAATGAAATGAATGAAAACCAGTAAAAGCTAGCACGTAAACAAAAAGTAGATCACTAGTAGAATAAAATAAGGAAATGGGAATCATTGAAAGGCTTACATTTCTCAAGGGGCAGCTAAGAAAATAATTAAAATACGGTAGTGTGACACGGCATGTCTTTGAACCACAGCTATGAAGTTTAAGAAGCAAAATAGGTGACGGGTGCCTGGGTGGCTCAGTTGGTTGAGTGTTGACTTCGGCTCAGGTCATGATCTCACAGTTCGTTGGTTCAAACCCTGTATTGGGCTCTCTGTCAGTTCAGCGCCCTCTCTAGATCCTCTGTCCCCTCTGTCTCTGTTCCTTTCCTGTTCTCTCTTTCTCCTCCTTCTCTCTCTCTCTCTCTCTCTCAAAAAACCAAAAAAGCATTTAGGAAGCAATATTGGTGAATCCATTGTGCAGGGTGGGCTAATAGTTGAAAGATAGAAGGCGAAAACCTCAGTGTTTTGCGTGCTACGTGCAAGTTCCTTTCTCACTCATTACATACCCAAATGGTTGTTCTTGTGAGGTAGCTTCAAGGCCCTTTCCATCTATGGATTCCTCCTCTTCTAGATCCGTAGAATCCCCTTTGTTAAAAGGAAGAAGGATAGAGGATCAGGGATGAGAGGTTTTTATGGAATAAGCTTGGGAGTGGCTGATTTCACCTGGCCAGAGTTCCTACCTGCCAGGGAGGCTGGGAAACATAGTCTTTATGTGTGCCCACCAGGAAAGGGAAAGGTTTTGGTGAACATAGCGGTGTCTGCCACAGAATCTATTACGCAATCTCTATAATTTCCATTAATCATCCCCAAACTATGGAGAAGTGAAAAGAAGGGCTTTCCTCCCCCCTCCCCCCCAGCCCACTTTCTCCACCTTTTGGCTAGAGGTCGTGAAAGAGCTAAATGAGAAGTAGGTGACTGAAGACAACCCTCCTTGGGGAAGGAAAGGCTCCAGGGCTCCTCCGTAGAGCGAGGAGCTCGGTCTGCACACCCTGCACGGCTCCCAGGGCCACGGGATATGCTGTTACAAAGGTGGCCCCTGGTGTAAGTTGGGCATCTGTCAAAATCAGGAGACATTTGAGAATCCAGGTCTTCTAATAACCACTGTCCCCACCTCAGCTAAGCTCCCTTTCCTTCTCTTTCAGCGCCTCCGCTCACGTTTGCCAGGTCCTCCAAAACGAAAATGAAAACAATGAGCTAGGACCTGGAATGCCCAGGCTTTACTTGTAGTTTAGAGAGCTATAAATAGGTCTCAGTGGAAAGGAACGTAAAGGAAACTCACTCACACTGTAGCAGATCAAATAGAACTTCTGGACAAGTGTTTCATGATAACCATGAGATGAAAAAGAAAACCACATGGCAGCTGTAAAACACTCCGCAGAGGGAGGAAAAGGCATAACTGGAGAAGACAAAGAGCCTAGTCTGAAAGCAAGCTGTAGTCAGGGGATGAAAGAAAATCCCATGCATATCCTTTATGTCATAGAAGAACATAATAGGATTGAGAATTCAATTAAAAAAGAACTCACAGATGAAATCAGGAGGTCATGGGGTGTGGGTAAAAGGGCAAGGGGTCCTAGAAGACGACAACCCCATTCTCGGTCCCCAAGGCACAGAGCAAGGCCAAGGCTGGATCTGAGGGGCAGAGAGGCAATTGTCATGCTCTTCTAGGCATTAAAAGGAACTGAGTGTTTCTTGAGATCAAGGACAGGGATAAAGCCGATGGAGAGCAGAGCTGAGGATGTTCTGGGAAGCCCCCAGGACTTGCATCATTTCCTGCTTTTGGTGCTATATTGTAACACCTCTCTTTCTTTGAAGAGGATTTCATAGGTTCTCAGTCCACATGAAAGAATGTGGTTTATGTTGTGCTTCCAGCCACTAATAGAAGGACTCGCTGGCTCGGAGTCGCAATTCCAAATTCCAGGAGAAAAATCTGATGGATCCCGCTTATGTATGGCCAATCAGCTATAGAAGAGAGACACAAGTCATAAAGCCAAACTAGGTGACGCAGTTCCTGAATGTGAACTGGCTGTCAGACACTGTGCCAAGTGCTTATCATGGGGCCCCTTGGATAGTCTACACACAGGAGAGACAGGACTAACATCAATATTTGAAGTGGATGATGCTGCTGATGCTCCGAAGATTTAAGTTACTTTTCCCGTGTCACACGGGTGTCCCGTCTCAGAGTCAGGTTTCAAATCCAGGTTGTGAGCTCTAAAATCTGCCCTTAATATACTAGGACACATATTAATATATTAACATATTAACATATATAGCCCTTTGTGCTATATTACCAGTATACCCAGGAGCCATTACTGAAAGGATGGTCAGTCTATGGATTAGACAGATCCCCTAAAAACTGAACATTATTTTCCTAACGTTTCCTCAGGTTAGATTCTTATCAGAAGACTTACTGGGTCCTGGGCTGCACTGCCCAGTGGCTTTCCTGCAAAGTTTCTCCCATCATCACCCCTGGGGAGTGCACTGAAGAATTTCTCTCATCATGTCATTGCCAACACTGAGTGCTAAATTTTCATCTTTGCCAAATGAGTAGGGAGTTAGGTTAGGAAGAATTCATTCTGATGGGGGTCCTGGGGGAGTCTTCACAGGAGAGGTCATCGAGGGGCAAAACAAGAGCGAAGCAGAAAGACCTAGAAGTACGTGGGCTACTTGGAGAAGGCAGAGCAGTCCGGATGGCTAGAATATAGAGTATAGAGGGGTTGCAATGAGGAATGATTTTGGAGAGCCGTGAATGCCAGGGTGAAATATTGTGCCCTTATTATTAGTATTTTAGAGATGAGAGGTGATGTGATGTCATTCTAAACGAAAGTACCGCCAAGCCTTGGTGTGCGGTATTTGCCCGCACCAGTTAGGTGTATCTATATCTATCTGCTTTTCCTTCACTGCCTTCCCACCCGTCCATGCCATCATTTTCAAACAAGTAACCATTTTGTTTAAAAAATGCTGATGGGGTTCATATAGGATTGCTAGTTTTAGGGTAAAATAAATTCACTGAGGGGCTGACAGGTGTGAGGGCTTTTCAGCTTTGAAATGCATCTGACTCGAGATATTTGCATTGTATGAGAAATCTATGCTAATATAACATTCACACTCAGAGGAGAAGTTTAAATTGCAAATTTTGAAAAGCTGGAAGTCAGTAAATAATATTTTTGGGAGACGGGTGGTAGTGCCAAAGCCACATCAGTGAGGGAGCCTAAACAGGCTTGCGTTTGCCAGGTGTGAGCTCTGTCTGAGCGGAAAACACCTGGGAAGCCCGGGCCTGGTAATGAACTCAGCTCCTCCCAACGGTGGATTGCACATAATGAGAATCACCTGGAGGGCTTGTAAAGCCCACTGGCGAGGTCCCACCCAGACTTTTCGACTTAAAAGGGTGGGGGGAATTCACATTTTGAAACCGGAGTCCCTGGTGATGCCTGGCCCCGGGGCTGCGGACTACGCTTTGAGAACTACTGGCATACTTGCTCGTCAAAACGGATGGAAGAGACCTACCAAGTGATACCTGAAAGTTCTGCCTGATCCACTTGTGTCCGGCTAATGTTTTCTTCGCAGCTTTGAAAGGGTCCTTTAATTCTGGGAAGGACCCGACCCAAGGAAGAATTCACGGCGAGGGGATCAATCCGGAGAACTGCCTCACCCTCCTGGGGACCAGCCCTGGCCCCCAGCTCTGGCCCCCAGCTCCTCCCTCTATGTCAAGAGCTCCCAGTTTGGAGGAGAGAAATGCATGTCTCCCAGGCTCGCTGCTGACAGCAGCGTCTCCTGCCAGCTCTCCGAAGCAGCCAGCCGCTCACCGCGGGCGGTGATGTCAGCACTCTCTGCTCCATCACACCTGGCAGAAGGCATCAGATAAGCTCCTTGGGAAGAGACCTGACGAGGAGCACAGTCTTGACAGGTGAACCAAAGACCCTTTTGTTTTCTGGGCCGGGGCCGCTGCCAGCTTTGTGGGTTTCCGTCAGTCAGCTGGTTGCTACACTTCCCTGTTTCTCTATTTTCCCGAAAAAGAAACCGTTCGTGATTTGCAAAGCTGCTCCGGAGCACATGGGGCTTTCATGGGAGACCAAGGTTGAATCAGGATCGGGTAGCCAACTCCCTGCTTTGGCGGGAAGCCACCTTCGGGGAGTGGAGCTTATTCATTCGGGCAGCCGTGGGGGGCTGTGCAGCTAGACAGATGCCCGCCTGGCGGTGACAGTCCTGCCTGGCACCTTTCCGTAGAATTCCCGCGCAGAGCCCTCCAGGTGCAGTGGGGGCTGATGTGTCCCTGAGAAGGGGCTGAGCAGCAGCTTTATGTTCAACCCCTTCAGGTAGGTGATTCCCCCCCGCCCCCGAAGGTGGTCCTGTCTGACGCTCCCCAACTTGAGATCCCAGTAATTCTCCCCCCATCACGACTCGAGTGGAACTCCCAGTGACGTCTTTGAGAGTTACAGTCTAAAGGAAAATGTTGTGTCCAGAGGCTTCTGAGCCAATTCTACTCATTTTGGATCCGCCCAGGTGGCCATAGGCTGACCTCAGCATCTGGTTCTGTTTCTCACCCCATGGCTTGTTGGGTGTGGGGGGTGGGGCGCGGAGGAGTGGCAGGGGAGGGTGACTTCCTCTCTGCTTGTGATTCATTCACAGAGCAAAAAGTTTGTAAAGGGAGGGTGTTTTTCGTTTTTTTCCTTCCTTTTCTTACACTTGTTTACAGGGTGAGAGGGTGGTCTTAAGAATACCTGCCTTGGGGAGAAGAGAACAAGGGCAAGGTTCTAGATCTTTCCTGTGTGCTGGATTGAAAAGCGACCCCAGAGACCCACTTTGAGTTTCCAGCACAAACAGCTGGGAACTAAGGCCTGTCTCCCGCTAGAGGAGGGGTGCACTCCAACCCCAGCCCCCCCCCCCCCCCCCGGACCCAGGGAGACTGCATTGCATCTTCCATGGGCTCCAAACCTCCAGGTGCGAGGCAGACGGTGCCGGAGAGAACGCCAGTGAACAGCTGACGCTCCATTGGAGACTAACCGGTCCCAAAATGGTCTGATTATCCTCCTTGAACAGAGTTGTTCTCCTGCTTTCGCCATGACAAGATTTCCCAACCTCGACATTACTGCTGTTTTGACCCAGATTAACTCTTTGCTGTCGAGGGCTGTCCTGTGCGTTGTTGGGTGTTTAGCAGCATCCCCGATGTTAACGCATTGGAGGATGGTAGCAATTCTCATTCCCACTTGTGACAGCCAAAAATGTTTCCACATGGAACCAAATATCCCTAGAGGCTCAAAATCGCCTCGTTGAGAACCGCTGATCTACGAAGGAGGGAGAGCCAGCATGGGCGGGGATTCCCCAGTGGAACAAATGGCCGTTAGTTCCTACATGACCAAGTGATTGTTCAGGACCCAGCTACTTACAGGGAGGGTGGGGACTTATGCCTTTTGTTTCCTCACTGACCCCATGCCTTCATTCTGTTTTGTCCAAAAGAAGAGCCCCAGGTATGGGGGCAGGTAGTTTATTTGGGAGATCAAGGAAACACAGGTGAAAACAGGAAAGCTAATAAAATGCATGTTAAATAATAGATTGCTGCCGTGGATAAGTGAGGCTCAAGACTCTGCGAGCGTCTGAGGAACAATGTAGAATGCTCTTCGGTAGTGTCCTTCCAAAGGTTGGAGAACTGGGCGCTTATCCACACTCTCCCAAGCTTAGGTGGTGTTGGGAGAAAACCCTCAGGCAGAGTTGAAGCGAAATGGCAGGTGCTTGAGGTGAGGGGTTCTCGGCATGCTGGAAACCTCTACTGTAGCTTAGGCGAGCTCGGGCGGGCTCCGAGGATCAGTAGGCTGGGACCTCAACATCAGCTGCTACCTTCTGTCTTTGTAAACAGTCTTCTCTTTCCTCGGCAGTCTGTTCCTCAGCCCATAACATTGACATTGGGGAGTTTGTTCCCATTCCTGGCACATAACAAGTAGGACACACAAAACACTCCACTTGCTGATTGTCATTCTGTGGGCAAGGGAGAGAGTTTTCTGAACAGACCCTGCTTAAAGACACCAAAAGCTACAAGTAGAAGTAGGGAGAACAGAAGCTCCTTGGTGTCTGAACATTTGTTTTGCTGGTGGCCCTGAAAGTGTTGAAAGGAAATGTTAATTTTTTCCATGTTCTGTATCTTTACAGGGGTTTATGATTTAGCGGGGACACACCTGTATTACTGGAAGTCCCGGAGACTTAGTGTGCAGACAGCATACTAAGTCTTTATATTCTAGCAAGTCTGATGCAAGATGGGAATTAGAGTTATTGTGGTCTTCTGGGAATGAGGAAATTGAGACACAATGTGGAGGGTCTAGAGGGACTTCAGAGACCTCCCTGATGTGAGAGGGCCACGACAGCCCAGGGTTATTGTTTTTGCTTTTGGGCGGACAGGTTTGAATGCCACGCCAAGGGGTTTGGATTAGATATGACAGGCCACAGGAGACTCTTGAGACTTGACTGGTAAGGAAATGACATGATGAAAATGGTGACGGAGGGCTTCATTCTCACAGCTGATGGAGGATAGTTATTCCCATGGCTGCCTAGCTACAGAAAGGGCGGGAGTGAGGGAGACCATTCAAGAAGCTGTTACGATAATACAGGGCTGAGAAGGTGAAGACTGGAGGGAGAGTTCAGTCTGAATCTAGATAAGATCTTCAATCTTCTAGCAGCCCTTTCTAGGTCTAAAAATAGTGAGGCAAGATCGGATATCCTGTTATTAATGTAGAAAGTGAGGCATTTCCCTGTATGCCATGGCATCCTCTCATGTGGTAGCTGGAAAGATCTAGAGTCCTCTACTCCAGTGGTGGCTAATTTGGCTGAAAGAGCCTGGCCAGGTAAAGTGGCTTGGGAAGCGGGTGTGGGTTTCCCTGCTGTATTTACACTGTGTGGGTGAGGAGGGTTGGCCACTGTCGTGGTGTGCTGGAATGAGCTCGCACCAGCTCACGAGGCCGGATGGTTACATTGTCAAGAAATGTGTAAGATGGTTGATGCTCAAGTGGGAGCTTGGAATCAACCACAGCAGGAGTCGTCATACCGTCCAAACCGGCAAACAGCACCATTCAGGGCTCCCTCTCTCCCAGGAGCTGGTTGTTAAATGTTTTCCAGCAACCCACCCCTGGCTCCATGACAGACTGGAGCGTGCGTGCTCCAGCCAAAGTGGGCAGCTGCTGTCCTACCTCAGCCTCTGTGGCCTGAATGGCCTGGTAGCCTCATTTTCCAGATGTTCTCACTGTTCGGGAGTCCAACACCTTTGTTTTATACATGAAGTCATGTAGGCCTAGATGGACGTAGCGTGTTTGAGGAAAAGTGAGGAGGCTGGAGTAGAAGGATGGAGGGAACAGTGACCTCAGTCAAACAGCATATCGTTAAAAGCATTCTCCCCTCTCTGTCCATGGCTGTCTGAGAATTGAACAAATGGCCCTCCAGAAATAGGGAAAAGCAGAGACCTTTGGTATCCTCCTAAAACCTTAGCATGTAACATTTCTTCCGTATTACCGTCAGGTTGGACGTGCGTAGTCAAAGAACCGACAAGAAGTGATCAGGGTCTACCGAGTGTTGGAGTGTTCTTGCTTCAAATATTCAGTTACTTTTGCTGGAGAGTAACTGCAAGTACAAATATAAGCAAAATCAGACACCTTGAGATTTGACTCTCGAGTGGATCTTCACAATTCTCCAAGTCCTCCTATATCCATGGAAACAAATTGGCAATTTCTGTGATCCCTCTTAATTTAAACCTGGAGGACCATTTTGCATGGCTGACATGGATGGTGTATGCATTCTCTATGTCAGGAGACCTAGATTTTGGTCTCTTACATCCCATCCCCTCCCCCATCTCTCGATATTCATAACTTCTTGTCATTCCAGTAACTGACAGGCAAATGGAGAAGGATCCTAAATTTAGCTAATCTCCTAGGCAAGGATCTAAAGTACACTTCAATAGCTACAAACATGATGAATAGCAGAAGGCGGCTCTCTAATTGGCTGTTGTGCATGTGGAAAGTCCTGGGGAAAAAAATAACAATTAAGTTAAAAGCTACCTTTGCATCATAAATCTAAGTACCCTGAAAAGAGATGACTTATTTTCAGTTAATTGCAAAGACTTTTTCTGTGATTCAGAGTTTTGAAAGACTTTCTTCACACAGAATAATATCAGCAAGTAGTTAAATTCTTTTTCTTTCCTTGGCAACTTTAAGGATTTGTGTTCCATAACCTTGTCAGATCACTGTCCTGGCTTGGTCTTAAAATAAGTTTTATGGCCTTCTTGACCTTCATTTACCTTAGAAGTAGAAACAAGCCAACTTTCTCTTCCTCAAAGTGAAAGTAGAAAAGGTCTGCAGACTTTGGGTGGTGACTTGCGATTTAATAGTTCTTCAGAGTTCTCTTGGAAATGCTTGCTAGTTCATTAACCAGTACGATGCCCTCTTTAATTGCTCTCTCTCTTTATGCCATTAGAGGTTCTGTTCTTTCCAAACCCAGGTTAACACAGGAGGCCATCAGAAAGGGAGTGCTTTCGTTGACTGGAATCAGTGAGCGGAGCCATACTATTTGTGGATCAGATGCAGTCAAGCCTGAAAGGGAGGCTAGAAGTTCCTCCACTAGCCTCTTCTCTGCTGAGCACGTGGGACAGTCGCACTCTTAGCCCCTCTGTGGCAGGTCCAGGCCCTGTGAGCATGTCTGACCAGTGAGCTGTGAATGGAAGGGGCAGGTGCTACTTCCGGGCGGGAGCATTTAATTGCTGGTGCTAGAGCCTCTAGGATGCCCCCTCTCTGGTGTGGCAGGAACTGATGAGCAATGCTGAGATTGATGGATCAGCTGGGCCTCTGAGGGAGTGACTTTGGTAGCAGAGGGCCTCCATCCCCTCCTGCACTGGTGACCCACAATGAGGGTGTAGTATAAGCCAGAAATAGCTTCTAGCCACTGGGAGTTGGGTTTATTGTCACCATAGCAGAAGTTATCCCGTCCTGAATGGTACTTACACCCAGCAGGCCTGTGGTCCTGAGAGCAGTGTCTCAGGATGGAAGGAAGTACCTTCTACCTGACCTGCTTTGTGGTTTTCCTAGCCCTCTGATAACTGAGCTCAGCATGAGCTCAGAGAGCACTTCAGTCATGCAGAAAAGTTACAGCCAGTTTTGATGACTGTTACTACCATCACCATTCTTTTTTCTTATAGTTTTTTTTAAATTGATATTTTGAGCTAAGACCTGAGAAGCAGGAGGAAGCCAGTGTATTAATGGTTGGGTTGGGGATGGGGCGCCTGGGTGGCTCAGTTGGTTAAGCTTGGGTCATGAGCTCACTGTTCCCGAGTTTGAGCCCTGTGTCAGGCTCTGTGCTGCCTGGAGCCTGCTTCAGATTATGTCTCTTTCTCTCTCTCTCAACCCCTCCCTCTCTCTCAAATATAAATATTTAAAAAATGGTTGGGTTGGGATCAGATTTTTAGGCCAGGACTGCAAATACAAACACCCAGGGTGAGAAAGAGTTTGATGGTTGACCTGTATGAGAGGGTTCAGAAGCTTTCCTCATGGGTGCTGTGGGTGCCTTCCCGGGCCCATTTCCAGGACACCACTCAGTCAGTTGATTGCTAATGGCTCCCAGCAGCCACCTGCGTTAAGCATTTGGAGGCACCGAGGACAGAAGGCCCCCTCGCTCTGCACCAAGGATGGGTAGCCCACAGCCATTGACTGGTTGACCTGGGGAGCAAAATGCTGGCAAGATCCTGGTTTTGTAGTTTATGTTCCAGGGCTCTCCTCTCCCCCAGTTGGGCAAAAGCTGAACTCTATCTGAAACCCCATCTTTGCTTAGCCCCTTTCTCTTTTCTATTCTGTTTCCCTCATTCTGCTATGTTTCTTCCACAGTTGCAGGCATCCAGGTCCCATCTCAGGCTGTGCTTGTCGAGAACTCAACGAAAGACACTAAGAAAGGAGAGTGTCCTGTGAGCCAAATATATGGGGAAGCACTGGGTGCTATTCATTTCTCTTGGAATTTCCTTATAATTATTAGGGCACCAATTCCTCTTCAGTCCTACGACAGGTGAATTTATTTAACCTCAAGTAACCTGTGCGACTTTGTGAAATTAAGGAGGTTTATTCAGAGTTGGGAATCGTAGCTTCGGACCCCTGCTTCACAGTTATTCATCGTATGATATTGGACTCGGTAGCTAATCCTGCTGTACCTCCCCTTTCCCTCAGGAAAATGGGAATATATTCATTGCTGGTGGAAAGACAAGCCTGTAAAATGAACTAGGTTGGGAGTGTCTTAAAAAGTTAAACATGAATTTATGAATCCCCAATTCCCCTAGGTTTCTGTCCTTGGGGATTACTGACAACCTGTGTCCAGAGAAAGACACCTGCATGGACTCTCCTCGCAGGGTTATTCGGAACAGCACAAAAGTGGGGACAGCCCACACGTCTGTCACCTCCGGCATAACCATATGTGGAACACTATTCAGCAATAAAAAACAACTACTGATAAATACAACATGGCCCTCAAAAATCCTGTGTTACGTGAAAGAAGGGAGGTGCAAAAGGCTCCATACTGTATGACCCCACAGACGTGAAATCCCCGGATCAGGTGGTGTTTGGGCCTCGGGTGGTGGTGGGGATCGACTGCGGGCACCAGGGAAATTTTGCGGGTGAAGGGAATGCTCTAAAACTGGATTGTGGACCTGGTTGTACACTATATAAATTTCCAAGCATCATGTGAAGTGTGTCTTGATGATGGCTGAATTCTGATCTGTGTGCTGTGTCTTATTAGAGCTGCTACACAGAAACCCTTTGAGAACGCACGTCTGTGTTCTTACGCTGACATCCCCTAAAAATAGTTTTTTGGAGACGTGGGAATCTCTTCTTGATAAATGGAAAGACAAGTTCTACATGATAGTAAAAAGGAGTGGGGGAGCTGTAAGAGTCACCGTCTGGGGTTGCTGTGAGGATTACGTGACGTTCAGTGCATGTCAGCTGTCGCTGTCATTTTTGTTGTAGCTGGGTCAGCATTTCCTTACTTAGTTCTTATTTTTTTTTTTGTTTTTTTTTTTGAAAGAGAGAGGGAGAGAGAGAGAGCCAGGGGGAGGGAGAGAGCGAGAGCAAGAATCCTATGCAGGTTCAGCACTGTTAGCATGGAGCCCACCATGGGGCTCCATCCCACGACCCTGGGACCTTGACCTGAACTGAAATCAAGAGTTGGACACTTAGCTGACTGAGCCCACTCAGGCACCCCTCCTCACTTATTTTTAAGAGCAAAAGTTGTTGTTGTTGTTGTTGTTGTTGTTGTTGTTCTATACTGGATGATGGTATACTTTGGGATCTGTTGTAGGAGACATTTTGTTCTTTGGCCTTTTTCCTTTTTAACTTTTTTTTTTTTTTTACTTATAACTTGGTAGGGTATACTTAATTTGAGAAAAGCTTTTGTGTCCCCTGTGAACAGTCAGGTTGCAAACCTGGTGATCTCTCAGCATTCCGGAGGCAATAAAATGTTAACCTGGTGGTTCCGGCAAGGACCCAGAGTTCTCCAACAGGCGTTACATTCTGATAACACTCCCATTATTTGTGAGGAATTGAATACAGTACGTTGGACCAAATGTCTCTGAAAAACCAATACATACAGTCTCTTTATATCTCCTTGACATTAGACACACGGACAAATCCCACCCCGGTGACCTTGTATTTTTAAAAGTCACCATCTATCTGCTGGTGTGCTGTTTTTGGCTTGGCCAGGAATGATGGTTAATTTTGCCCTTAAAGAGCAGATTACCAAAATACATTAGTGTTTTGGGCATGTGCGGTATAGACCAATTTGGCCCAATTTAGCCGTCAGAGCAAGATTGCACCCAAACAGAAGTGCATGTAGAAATGAAATGACAACTCCAGTAGTTTTAAATCAATGCCTGCTGGGCAATCAGACTCCCTTATCGCTCCCCAAAATGACCTGCTTAAAGAAAATTGAAGCGCTGTTATAGTTGAGATAGCTGTGCAATCCACATGCTCAAAGTGGTGATCACCTTCAAATTTAAGCACTTAATTTAAGAGCTCCAATAATTTTAAATTGCCATGTGCCGCAAAGAGTGACAGACGGTTACCGGAGTGCGCCCGTATTTTAAAAACACTTCAGTGTTCGGTGCAATATATTTCTGTGGAAAGGTTCACAGCAAGTTGAAGCAAATTTCTGAATCAACACTGAAAAACGAAAAGCGACATTGCAACAAACTTCAGGTTGGTTTTCTTTTCTCTTCCCCACCCCTGCTCCTCCTCCCCACACCTCCAGCCCAAAGAAGCCTAGTCACTTATCTTCCTGTTGGATTGAAAGACCTTGAAGATTGGTCAGGAGAGAAAAATCAGTCTGTCTTTTTAAGTATGGACCCTCCTGGCAAAGAGGCACTTGGCGGTAGAATCTCTTTGGAGAGCCAAGTAGGGAGAATGGCCCCTGGAAACCTGCATGCCAGGTTTCTTGACATCCCGCCCCTCATGGCGACGCCCACCCCCGTTCCCAGGCATTCCCTGGAGATTCTGCTCACTGGGACACCCCTCTTTCTGCCTCTTCATCCTCTACTTGCCTCTTTCTGCTTGCTTGATGGGAAGGTCCTCTGCTCTCTCTGGGTGTCTCTAAATTGCTAATAGTGGCTCAGCACTGGCTCCCCCCCTCCCCCATACTCTCACTATTTATCTCTTTCCATCCCATCCCCACAATGTTTTTTTATTTTGGGGTCAAATTCCCCGCCCCCCATAATTGGATGCATAGTCAACAAACTCTTTTAAGCTCTTAATTAAGAGCTGAAGCCTTTAAAAAAAAAAGTTTATTTTTGCCAAACTTCTATAAAATAAACTACACCTATCTTAGGTATACAGTTTAGGTTTTTTCTGACAACTGTGTGCAGCCATGTAATCAACACTATTATCGAGATGTGGAATATTTGTCACCCCCAAATTATGTCTGTTTGTGGTGTGTTTCTCTGATGCTGGTCCTAGGAACGAGCCGGAGCTGTTTTCTGTCACTGCAGGCGAATTGTGCCTGATTCTCTGCCAGCGAGATGGAAGGTGGATGTTCTTACTGCCCTGTTGACTTGTATCCATGTTTGTGGTAATTGTAAAAATCACATTTTATCTTTATTTTTTTAATGTTTATTTTTGAGAGACAGAGAGTGGTAGGGGAGGGGCAGAGAGAGAAGGAGACAGAATCCAAAGCAGGCTCCATGCTCTGAGCTGTCAGCACAGAGCCTGATGTGGGGCTGGAACTCACAAACCACAAATCATGACCTGGGCCGAAGTCCGGAAGCTCAGCCGACTCTTGATTTCGGCTCAGGTCATGATCTTATGGCTTATGGGTTCAAGCCCTGTGTTGGGCTCTGTCCTGACAGCACGGAACCTGCTTAGGATTCTCTGTCTCCTCTCTCTAGCCCCCCCCCCACTCATGCATGTTCTGTCTTGGTCTCTCTCTCTCAAGAATAAATAAATAAACCATTTTTTTAAATTTACATTTTAAGCATCCAACTTTAGCTCAGGTCACGCATGATCTTCTGGTTTGTGAACTTGAGCCCTGCATTAGGCTCTGCTCTGACAGCGTGGAGCCTGCCTGAGATTCTTCTCTCTCCCCCTTCCCCGCTCAATAAATGAATAAAAAACCTTTGGTTATTTAAAATGTAAAATTTTTTCATATTCAGTAAAAATGATGCTGCTAGAAAGGATCCTGTATTTACTCTGGTTTCCAGCATGTTCTAACATACTGAGACTCAGAATGAGAGGCTATCTTGGGGATCTATCTGAAATACTCCTCCTGGCTCCGTCTGCCACAGAGCTGTCACTCAGGATTCTCAGGCTCTCATCAAACTCGGGACCAAAGCCTCATCCAGCAATGCGGGGCTTCCCAGAACAGTCCTTGGAGAGGATCATAGCTCGAGAAAGCTCGCACTTGGCAATGTGGATAGAAGGCAGGGACGGGCCTCATCTGCAAGCTTGAAATGTCAGGGCTACCTCTGCATGCGGAATTCTTGACCTTGTGTTATAGGGCTTATTCGAAGATTATTACTATTATAATTAATCTACCTTTATTGAATTCCTTGGATGCACCAAACACTGTTCTAGGTGTACCATTGCTTTTTTGCATTTAATTTACAGTGTGATTCTGCAGTGTGGAAACTAAGGTCTTCATTTTGCTGATGAAGAAACTGAACCCCTCATAGGCATTTTTAAACACGTTACAAGATCCCGCAATAAGTGGGAAGATCTGGAATCGTGTCAGACCCCGAACTTGTCCATAAGTAGCACCTTTGGATTAAAAACCATCTGGCACACAAAAGGTCACAATCTAATGAGCTCCCTGCTTTAGATTTAGTGGCCTTTATGTGTGGGGTGAGGTACTTTCTCCTGGAGTCCTCGGTGACTCTGTCGTGTGTGCCTATAATCCCCTTTGCCCTCCCATCCAACCCCTCAAATTCCCCCCCCCCCCCCCCCGCCCCCATCTCCTTCTCCTCCTTTCCTGGTTTCAGAACTGGATAAGGATGGTTTCCTCTGGAAAGGCAGTGCTCCGGGGAGGGCAGGTGACTCTGATCTTCCCTGAGAGCAGGCTCCTGGAAGAGGAGTGCATGAATGATAAACCACAGGGCTGGGCTGGAGGGCATCCCTCAGGTCGGGTTGCCTGGACCCCTTGGATGTGGGTCGAATAGGGTTATGGATGCCAGGTAGAGCACGGACGGCGTAGGTCATGCTTCTTGATGTGGGCGGCTTTCCTTCTGTCACAGGCAAGGACACAGACATCGGCAGGGCCCGGCTGCTGTGGGCGGCGAGGGCCAGGGCACAACATGCCCTTGGTTCTGGCTCCAAATGGAAGTTGGACATCTCACTACCTCCCAGCTTCCTGGCAGCCCCCTCCGATCCCCATAGAGGGAGGGAGACTTTCCATTTGGAACAATGCTAATGGAGTCATTCGGGTCAGTGTCTCTGTGATAAAATCTGTCACTCCCTTCTGCAGGCTCATTATTTCTACCTTCGGGCTGCAAGGGGACAACGGAACACCAGCGGAGAGCGCTGTTTGCTCTTAGGATTGACTCAAAAAAAAAATATATATGTGTGTATATAGGTACATATTTACATATGTGACTGTGGTCTTAAAGGTGTGATGAGTTATGGGCAAACCTTTTGTTCTAAACAAAGAGTGTGTCAGTGTTTAAATTCCTTGCATACATTTTGTTGCCCTGAAACTCTGCCCTCAGTCCGCTCCTGGACATGCTTCAGTATTGCCATTTAACAATGACAACCAAAAAGAGCCGCGTACAGGGCTCGGCTCAGCCTGGAATTACACCCCACATAGTTCTAATTGTTCAGTAATTTAAACAGAAGAGTGGCATTATGTTGACTCGGCGATTTAAAATTATGCTAAAGCAGGATTTTGCCAGCTGGAGCCTTGGCCTCGTTCAGGAACATACTTGGCTGCGTGCAACAGGGACCACTAATCCGTGAGGGCAGAGAAAATGTTTTTTTTTCTAAACAAAGGCAGTGTTTTCCAGAAACCAGCAAACAATTACCAATCAAGGTACAGGAACTTCAGGATGAATGGGTATGCTGTGGTAACGCAAATGGGATTGGCCACTCGGACTTTATGAGAGGAAAGGGGGCATCGATGAGCTCAGCTTTTTTTCAGAAGTGAGGCTACCTTCATGAGCCCATAAGGCAGGGGCACTAGTCTGGAATCTTCTCCAGTACTTTAACAGCTACCTTCCTTCCTCACAGTGTGGCTCGGTTCTGCACCGTTCTATCCGCTCTCTGAGGGAAACGTTGACATCGTCGGGTGCTCTTCTTGTGGCTTTCTTGTTGGAAACCGTTGAACTCCTATGCCTGCAGGGTTTCCTGGCCACAGGTTGCCTGGGGACTGTGGTGGCCTGATGGACAAAAGGGCAGTGGTTTATCTTCCACTCTATAAATCCATGTCACAGACAAGGTGGCCCCATTAATGACCACCATTCCCCCACCTTCTCCCCTCACCCCCAGAGCTGTTTTTGTAAGGCGTGAGATTCTGTACTGTGTCGCCAGATCTTTACAATTTTCATTCTGGATTATAATATATGTAAAATATCTCAGTATTTAAACATAGGCACTTGACCCACCAACAGACAGACACTGTATAGGTCAGAGAACATGCTTCTATGGACCAGACAGGGCTACTGGACCTCTGTTTTTGATCCCTGGTTTCCAGGGGCTTGGGTCCCCATAATTTGCTGTCTGTCTGGGGTTCTCCCGTCTTTCAGGGTAAGGATGTGTCTTGCCTTCTCGGGGGGGGGGGGGGCTGTTGCAGGTGGTGGGAGCATGCACTTGGCATTAGAATTGCTTTTAGTCACATTGAGCTGTGACCCCTTCTAGCAGAATGGTCATACACAAGCAGTTTGTGCAGTCTGCACCCCACTTGTGTGCCTCATCAGTGAAATGTAAATGAATGTTGACCTTGCCCATTTTTGTGTGTGTCTTTGTCAGGCTTTAATGCAGAGTAGAAATGAAGCTACAGTACTTTGTGAGCTCTTGAGCTCGATAGAGGAAACCTGTCTGGGCTGGTGACCAAAGATGGCAGTTGTGTCCTATTAAATATATAACCAACCAGCCGTGAAAGCTGGTAAAATTGTATGATCCTTCAGCGTTTCAGGCTCCTCCTTTTGTAAAGACCAGGTTTTCTAAGGGGAGGTGGTGGAGTGAATAAGAGAAGGCACCCCTGAGGCCATGTCCAGGCTCTGGTAGTTATTTCCTGTGGGATCTGGGTCAGGCATGTAATCCTTGCTGCTGTGTGTGGTCTGGTGGCATCTTCATCTCCCATGTAGGTTGTCTGGGCCTCACCTTAGACCTGCTGAAGCAGAATCTCTTCCCTGTGGGATCTATAAGCACATCAGAGTTTGAGAAGCTTCGATTTAATCTAGTGCTGTTCAAAATGTGGTCCTGGACGAGCAACATCCTCATCTGGGAACCCATTAGGAAAGTGAATTCTCAGAGCCTTCTGTTAGACCTACTGAATCTGTCATCTTGGCATGAGGACTAGGAATCTGTCGTTCAACAAAGGCTTTAGGTTATTCTGATGCACCACTAAATTAACCTCTTTGAACATCAGTTACCTCTTCATCTTCATTTGCATTTGCAATAATAGGCATTATATATGTTATATATAATTATATATAATAGACAAAATTATGGCATAGTATAATAGAGTGTAATGTAGTAGAATATAACATAGTATGTATTATAATGTGTATATATGGAGAGAAAATCATATATGATGAGCTGAACTTGATAAATAGTATGCAAGGAAGAGTGGAAAAGAAATTGGCAAAAAGGTAATTGGTAAGAATCTATCAGTAATGGCACTTTGGTTTCAAGCCAACAGAAACGAACCCTGGCTAAGTTAAGCAAAATGGAATTTATTGGAAGGGTATGGGGTAGGACATAGAATTAAATTTCCAAGAAAAAAAAAATGAGCCTTCAGTGCTTGAGAAAGGCAATAATGAAGGAAATTCCAGGGATTTAGGACAATTATAGGAACTAATAAGTGGTCTCTTCAGGGCACCTCCATTGAATTGAATTCTCTCCAGTTGTCCTTGGGTCATTGTACTTGATCTCCAAATTCTTGATGATGAAACTTGGCAGGCCTGGGTCACCCAGATGACAACACACCCGAACTGCTGAGTTTAGTGGGGGTAGGGGAGTTTCTCAGAGGAGTACACCATTGTCCTAAAATGTCTATGGGAACTGGGCGAGGAGATCAACAGGCACCCACTGCAGATATTTCTAGCCGCAGGATTCTGAGTCTGACATTCTGCCTTGACCTCGGACTTGGCATGGTGATAAGAAATCCTGGAGCGGCAAGATGAAAGACAGGTGCCAGTTCTTTCTGAAAATCTCCTGGCCATTCCGCTCCATCGCACAGCTGTAAGACTTTCTATCCAGACGTGAGTAGTTTTGCCTCTGTGTTGAGAGGGGTTGGTTATGTGCGCCGCCTGAGCTGAAGCGCACCTTTGTGTGCACAACTGCGGCTCCCGTGCCTTCCTGCTCATGTAGAGCTGTGAGGTTTTCCTCAAAGAGCAGCCTCCATCCTGTCACTGATGAAGCCACAATATACGGCAGAGCCCTGGAGAATGACCCATTGGATACCTTCTGCTTTTCTCGCACAGTTCTGTAAGTGATTATTTTTGCAAAACATGCTCTTGTCTGCAGTTTGCCATCTTGGCTCCATGCTCTGTTTGTTTTTATGAATATTTTGTTCATGTGGGACAAATGGCCATGCGTGGTTTTGAGCTCCAGCTCTATTATTTTTTCTCCTTTTGATTCTACCAGTTAATCACAAAAACGGCCCTTCTGTGTGTGGGGCTTTACCTGGCGTGTGTCTGTGCCATGGTAACAGTGGCTGGTGATGGTTGGTCTGTGAGGGGAAACCGGTGTGAATGCTGGCTTATTTAAGGCACATGTGAGGGAAGAAGGGGTTTCGAGAGCCTTTTACAATGGCTGTGCTATTGCCTGAAGCGTAATCTGGTGCCTCGTAATATTTACTAATCAAAGCACAGAGACCTGGAAGGGCTGGGAGGTCCAGTGGTTACAGTACCTGCCCATCAAACGGTCTCCAAACGCTGGCCACTAACTCTCTTTTTCACATCTCCTCGGTAACTTGCTGTTTCTTTCTCTGCACCTTGCAACAGAGACATCAGTGATTCTCCCACAGAGTTCTATTTAAAATAGTCAGTAGACCAATGCCAAGATAGCCAATATCAATTCAAAAAAACAAATTGGTTTTGGTTTGAAATTGTAGGGAGGAGTTCCTGAGCTCAGTATTAAAGATGTATTTATGTCTGCTATAGCAGGAAGATGTGTGGAGTGCTCTGTTGAGAATAGATATAGTGGTGTTGCCGCCTATGAGAGAGTTCTCATTTCAAAGTCCTTGTGGACGTTAGAAATTGCATACAATTAAGAGTATCTTTGAAAATTTCTTAAATTTCAAATGAAATTCAGTGTCTATGGTTTAAAATATACATTTCTGCAGCAATACATCATATATAATATCATATAGCTGTGATATAAGTAAGCATATTATATGCAATATATATGTGTAATATGCTTACATGCTATGTAGAATGTGCATATAATGTATACTATATTTAATATTTAATATATAATTTATATTAAATATGTAATGTGTCATAGTATAATATGTAATATATAGTGTGTTATACACTTATGTATTACACATATGAATAAATGTCTTCATACATGTATGGCATAAATAAAATAAGTGGATAAGTATAAATAATGCACATAAACATTTCTATTTATAATATACAGTATATATTATCCACAATACATATTTATATTATTCACATGACCTGTGCAAGTTCATAAACTCATGTATGTGTGTATATATATAGCATCTTGAGTTGGATATGTGTTCAAAATGTAATCTTATAGAGTTTTAATAATATAAACAAAGACTTGTATTTGAAAATTCAGAAATTACAGTGCATCTGATGAATTTCTTTCTGTCTCAAGGTCTTGCTCTTGAGTAGAAAGTATCTTCTGTTGGTTCATTGGGAATTGCCTTATTTTATCTCTGCATACAAGTGCAGTCTGAGTTCAGCATTGGGTATCATGCTGGCTTTTCTGCCCAAATGCTATCAATTTAAGCTCTGCAAGAAATATAAAGCATGGGTCCTACTTGAGGTCTAACTGTCCACCAAGCTTAGTTCTGGGCCCGAGCACTTTGGGAACATAGGAAGCCAAAGAAATTGCTGGTCTGCTACTCTGCCTTCAGGACTGGCAACTGTTTTATGTCCATTCAAGGAAAAGCTGAGTCCTCCTGGTAAATGGGTGATATTTGAAATCCTCATAACTTATTTACTCTTTTTTTTTAACCATCATAAAAATTGTAGTCTATCAATTATACATGAAACTGAATATTAGAAGGCGGAGGAGAAACATGCTGGCACGTATTTCCTTTCAGCCTCTTCACCTCAAATTATAAACAAGTTAGTTCAGTCTTTGCCGGCAGAGATGCACATGTATATTACACGTGTCACATATTATGTAAACTGATAGCTATCATTGCCCCATATGCCATTTTCCTGCACACTCCCAATGCGATTTTCATAAACAACCATTTCTCAGAAATAGTGTTCACAAATTCCCTCTCCAGTGACCTCTGTTTAATTGAGTATATTATGTACCCTCTCTTTTCATTGCTATGAAATAATAGGGGCCACCTTGCAAACTAAATTCCTTCCTGTCCTTCTTGCAGAGATGATACAATGGGAATTTCTTATGATTTGTGGGGAATTTTTTGAGGTCTAATTTGCTCTGGACTGACTATACAGAATTGAGACTAGTTTTTGAGTGTAGATCTTGGAAGCCACCGCACTATATTAGACTGAGACTTTTGTATTTGGCCGTTGAAAGAGTAAATGTTGGAGGGGGAGGAAGAAGCCCAGAACCGGAAATGTAGAAAAATCAGTTATGTTGCAAATGAAATTTTCCACTTGCTTCTCCCTGTCTGTGAAATACCTGTCTGTGGAGTATTCTAAGGTAACTCTGCCAACAGAATTAGTGCCTTCCCTTCTCCAGGTCCCAACTATGCACAATGCCTTCCATCATGACAGAACTCTCTTAATTGTTGCTTGAGGTTGTTTAGAATTAACAACCAAAAACAAGGGGTTTTTGTGGAATGAGCCGAGTTCCTCATGGCTGTTAAGAATTCAAATGACATGAAAGCCAATTATTGTGACTTCAGGTGGTTATTCTGAATGCACTTAGATATGTGACAGCTGAGGTAAACATTTCAGCCTAGACAGCTCCATTAATTAATTATCGCTTAGGATTTAGAAGCTTGCTTACATGCTTTAAGGGCCGTGTGGAAAACTTCTAAGATACATATTCCAGGCAAATTCAGACAGGCAAACTGCATACTCAATAGCATTATTTTCATGTCCTTGCCTGACATTTATTTGAGTAAAGCTCAGATCTAAAAATATTTCACCCCTACTCCTTTTTCCCCTATAGAAAAACTTACGTAGAAAAATCTATAGCAAGTTAAGAAAAAATAGTGTGTCTGAAGAGGGCAGCCTTTCCACAATTTCTTGGAGTTTACTCCACTTAAATGCACATTGCATTGGGCAGTTAATTTTTTGGTGATTTAATGCTTGTGACTGCTTTTACACATGTTGGCCCCAAATCGTATTCTCTTAAAATTAGGCTTATGTCTTCACCTCCTCTCCCTCTTTCCATATTTTTAGAAATATTTCAAATAAGGTCCATGCAACAAAATTCTTCTAAATAGAGGGCTGTATTTGGAGGAATTAACATCACCCCCAACTTACTCATGGGTACTTTTGTAAGACGTGGCTATTTCTTCATAAAGTTTAAATTTTTACAGTTATTTCTTAAGAATTACAACACCTTCAGTTTCCTGAACAGAGAAAACCTGAAGCACTTTTGTCTACACCTTTTGTGCCCACAACAAGGGTCAGCTGCATGAGGATTTGTCAGGAAGAGTCATAAACGTGTTCTCTCTGACCTATTCCATTCAGTCTCAGAGCAAAGACTTCAAAAGTTTTCCACTTGTAGACACACTCATCCTGGAAAGCGTGCATGCCAAGAGTGTTTTGTACGTGGCAGATAGCATGGAGGACAAACCTGATTGATTATGATTGGGTGGCCACGCTCCCCTGGCTACCTGCAGCCAAAAGGCTAGATCAGAGCCTTGTCATGGGTGCCCGCGGTTAGGAGGATAATTGCAGCTGAAGTGGCATCTGGTGCTATTTGTGCAGAGGAGAACTTGATCTTCCCACACTGGTTCGTGGTGACAATGAAGCAGTGGGAGGAGTCCCAGGATCAGAACGGAGGGCTCTGCAGTGTCCTGGGATATATTTTTATGGTGGAAAACCTCTGAGAGCTACATGGCTCCCTTGTGATGAAGGAAAAGTCTGGGAGACAGAGGAATCTCTCTAATCCAATGGACAGTTGAATAAACTACTCTTAAAATGTAGCAACCATCACCCCCTCCTCAGGCTTTGAAAAGTTGATGGTATCAAAGCTCAGGAAAGTCTGACTATCCTGAGGATTCTCATGGCTTTGAGGAGAGAAAAAAGATTGGGTTGGAGTTTCAGATTAAGGGTAGTCCTGTTCTGGGAAACTGAGCTCTAGCCAGTTTCCTTCTGACTTTACGTTGTCTACTGTGTGGCATCACTAATATGAATATACATTGAAATAATATAGGAATGAGTAGTGAATATTGATGGACTCATATTTTCACAGCAAATTTGACTTTAGTTCAACCTCCCCAATTTATGGATGAGCAGAAA
Source organism: Suricata suricatta (assembly GCF_006229205.1). Lineage (NCBI taxonomy): Eukaryota > Metazoa > Chordata > Mammalia > Carnivora > Herpestidae > Suricata > Suricata suricatta. The sequence continues at coordinate 141,329,926 of NC_043704.1, forward strand.
TGACTCGGTTAATGCCTTATGATTAGTATCAGATCCAGGAAGGGGAAAAAAAATCTCTGCTTGCCAGATTTCTTTCTACCTACTCTATGTGGCAGGCAGCTTCCAGGAAGTTCTGCAAAGAATGATCCTTGTCTTCTGCTATTCACATTGTGGTGTGGTCCCCTCCTATAGTATTCCAGGATGGTCTGTTTGGCCAATAATCACCCATAATGATAGGCTACTAATGAGGCAATTCAAGGTTTCTTTGGTCTAAAAGAACTCTGACAGCCCCTGACATCACTATGGGTTTTATAAATTCTCAAGACACTTGGGCAGAATATCATCAATTTGCTAATTTGGCCATTTCTATTACCTTTAAGTTTTAAGTTTCAGATATGTTAGTGACTTACATTTTCTGGAAGTAATGACCTAGTCCACCACTTCCTAATAGATGACTTTTATACCACAAGTTCCAAAACTAGGGTAGGGATGAGGGGAGGTAAAGGACTCAGAAAAATGTGGCAAGTAGCTAGTCAGTTTTCCACAAAACACACACACCTAAAACACCACATACTTTTCATGTTTTCTATCTTTGGGACTATGCTCTGTTTGAAAGTCAAGGTATTGCTTAAAATGTTCATTGGTATTCCGTGTTCCAAGCCGGTTTTCTAAGGAGTTAAAATAAAATTGTTCACTCAGTTTGATCTACACAGCAATTTAGGTAACTTGTTATTTCCTCAAGGAGGTACTGTATAAGCCTAGATCCCTGAGATGTTAATACTCGGTGAGAAAAGAAGTTGAATGACCGAAAAAGGAAAGGGAAATGTAGAGCAAGAAAGAAATAGTTAAGTAAGTAAATAGATTCTTCAGACAAGTAATGTTTGGAAAAATTGATCCATGAGTATGTTTTTTGGAGCAGAAATTTTCAATGCATTTCGCAGGCCAAAATGTCCAGGGATTCCTCAAGAGAGAGGTTGGAATGGTGTTTAACATTTTGGCTTTCCTGGGACGTGAACATTCCCGTGAGGGCCGAGGGCGCTGTAGAAACTCTAGTCTCTGGGCCAAATCTGAACCCAGCCATCTTTGCAAATAAAGTTTTATTGGAATTCAGCCATGTTCGCTCATTTATATATTATCTATGGTTGCTTTCGTGCCTCATGGCAGAATTGAGGACTTGTAAAATAGTGTGGCCCACAGAGCCTAAAATATTTACTCTGTGGTCCACTACAGAAAAATTCTGCAGACCCCTGGGTCGGATCATTTGGGACATGTAGCATTTCCCAAAATTGAACAAAGAACTGTTTTTCAGTCAGTTGTTCTGGTTTCTGTAGAACACAGACGAGGGACCACTGTATCAGCTCACGCTTTCCTTGTGGGTTGGGGGCCCTTCGTATCTTAAAAGCAGAATACCCTACCCTGTTCTCTTATGGGGCCGCCAGCGGAGGGCTTCTGCTGCTCCGAGCTGTGCCGTGGCAGATGGAGCCCAGTAGCTAAAGTGAATCGGGTCTTTTTTGTAAGATACAGCAAGATCAAGTTGAGTTACTTGAAAAGCTGCATGATAACAGGAAGCTTATCATTTATTTACTGAGCGTCCTGTTTGCCGTTTTTAGTCTTGTGCAGGAAGGGAGCTGGAGGTTACCTTGTGCCTGCGTCTTCAGGGACTTCCAGTTCTCTGTCTCTTTGAAGGAAGTGGCTGCGAGACATGTTAAATAACAATGTGAAAAAACTCAGGGACTTAATTTTTAAAAAAAGACCTGAAGGAGGAAAAATCCTGAATTTTTTCCCCCCTGTAATTCAGAAGAATAATGTCTTCCTCCCTTAGGTATGATTCACAGAATACTGTATGCTTTCTACAGACTTCTACCTGTGTCATGGTAAGAGCTGAATAGTTTTTCTGCTAATAATGTGAATTACTAATACAGTGCTAGGTGACAGATTATCCCTATAAAGTTAGTGGCTTAAATAACAAACCTTGATTGTCTTGCACAGTTTCTGAGGGTAGGGAATTGGCGAACAGTTCGAGTAGCATTTCTTGATCCAAGTCTTACCTAAAGTTGCAGTCAAGCTGTTAGCCAGGCCTGCAGGCTCTGAAGACTTGACTAGGGCCGAAGGATCAATGTGAAGTTCACTCATGTGGCTTTTTGCAAGAAGTCTCAGTTTCTGACCACATGGGACTCTTCTTCATAAGGTGGCTCCTGGCATGACTTCTCTCCTTACGTGTCTTGGACCCAAGTGATCTGAAAATGATAGACCATTCCCAAGATTATAACCTAATCTACAAAGTGACATATTTTATTTCGACTACATTTTATTCATCAAAAAGAATATTCTATTTGTTTACTGTATTCTTCTAGTCCATTCTATTGGTCGTCGTGGAGGGGACTCCCCAGTGGTGTCCGTATCAGGAAGCAGGGTCTCTGGAGGCTGTCTTAGAGCCTGGAGACCATATTCTGGTTATTTAAAGCAGCATCTGTCCACGAGGAAGCTGCTCATGCTCCGACTCCTTGCCCCTGGTCTGGGACACTCACAGTCTAAGGCCAGGATATCGGGCCTCAGATCAGCTCTACCTATGGAAGACCATGTTTATGGAAGTACCTTTTTGTAAATGAAAATAAGGTGCCCTCCTTAAGATATTTTACTTCTGCTTTTTGAAAAATGATCCTAATATACCAATTTTGTGACAGCAAGGCATTTTACTACTTCTGCTGGAAAAGTGTTGTAATCTACTAACGGATGGTTTTGTGCGTGTGTTTTGAACGCTCCCTCGTGTAGCGCACACCCGCCCAGCCCGCACCTGTGGTGGGAGGAGGAACACGTGTGGCGATAGTTCTGTATGTGTTCATCTTTGTCACTGGACTGTGAAGTCTTTGAGGGTAAGAACTGAGTTTCCTCCTTCCTTCATTGAATTGTCTGACTCATATATACTAAGACACTGCCCTGTGCCTGACAGTACAAGTGATGATTACAAAAGTGTTTAAAAAAAAAAAAAGCCTGTTTTCCTGGTAGTTTCATCCCCATGAGGGACATGAACAACACACCAAAAACCAAGTACATGATCAAGAGAATTTCAGATAGCGGTAGGAGCTGTGAAAAAACTACAGCAAGGTAATGGGTAAGGAGTGACGGGGTGGCTTGCACGTGGTTCTTTGGGGCAGCATGGTCGGGGGGAGGAGAGTCTCCGCCATCCCTACAATCCCTCTTGCTAGCGGAGTGCTTTGCACAATCCTAGGTGTGTAAGAAAATGCTTGCAAAGTTCAAGTGAAGTGAGGAGCCAGAGAACTGGCAGATAAAAACCCTGGGAATAGCATTTTGATCTCCGTAAATATGTATACTTTAACTCTTGTGGACAGATAGAGTCTGTACTATTGTACATCAGCTTTTTGTAAGCACAACACAGAGATTTGGTTAGGTCTCCTTAAAGAAGACTCTGTTATTTCTCCTTCATCACTGGAAAAGAAGTAAAACTAAGAGGCAAAGCCTGTCAACTGTCATTGCTAAATTAATGTTTGATACTTGGACTGTGTTGAGATTATCTTCCTATTTTTTGCACTGAGGCTAGCTTCGGTTTATTTTGTGTTTTTGTAAAGGAATGAGGACACAATGAGGAACCCCTCCAATTTCAGATTTCATAACTTGAGACGGAGGAGTGTGGAGATTTGGGAGGTGGCCTAGAGGAGGGCAGTGACTTGATGGAAGACGGGCTGGAAATGAGGACACGTGCGAGAAAAGTTAACCAAAACTGGTTAATCTAAGTGGGAAAAGTATACCAAAGGATGCTTCTTAGCCTTGAAAGGAGATGGAGCATATGTGTGCTGCTCTTCCTGTACCTAGTGCTCTGCGCTTTATTGAAACTGGAAGGATTTAGGTGGGCTTTTACCAACTGTGAGGATTCCCTGTAGCATTAGCAACGGGATGGAACTTCTTGGCTGTGACAGTTTGGTCCAGTGTGCTGGGATTCCAGAACTGGGCTCAATAATTTCTTATTAAAATGAGGGAAATTCATCTGTGGTTGTGTTTCCAAAGGGTGGGGAGGGCGAAGGTGGTTTCTTATGTGTCTCATGGACACTAACGGCAGACACCCTCAGTAAATGCCGAATCCAGGTAGCAACGCACACTGGAGTATGTGTTCCAAGATACTGTGACTATGAAGAGGAAATGATGCTTTCAGTAATGAAATTGTTAAAGAGACTCCAGAACTTCATCCTATACCTGCCCTTTTTAAAAAAAAAATCCATTTCCTTTTCTTAGCCTGCCAGGTATGTGCACTTGTGATTGATTGATTTTTGGTAGCTCCTTATTTTAAGGTATGTGTGGGTAGAGCCTGTACCACTAATTCTTCACAAAGTTTCTTGTGCTGGGAAGGCTTTTGAGTCAGCTCTTCATACCTTACTTATTAAAACCGTTCCTGCCGTCTAGGTCCTTTGCTGTTTTGTCATGTCTATTACATGATTCATCTTGCTGGGGTTGGAGACGTGGTTTTCCATCTGAAGTTAAAATCCCAAGAGTCCTGTCTGTCATCCAGAGCTCAGTCTGTCTGAATGTTAGACCTTTTTTTTCCCCAATGCGAGTCACTGAGAGTAGAATCTCCGAACACAAATGGAGTTGGTTAGTGGGTTTATTTTAGTTCTGCCCGACGGCCCCTCTCGAGTAGCTGGAAGTCCTCGGGAGAGAGCCCTGCCTAGGCGGGAGCTCAGGGTTTTGGCAAGACAAAATGGGTCATCATGTAGTTAACCAATTACAATTTACAGCATTTCATTGTAGCCAATTATATTGTAATACACAGACATTAGTTTTGGTGGAACCTATTATTTTAAAGTTCTTAGTCTTTTAAAATCACCAATCATAGTTAGATACCTAAGATGTTGGGGCTAGGTAACTTTAACCTCACCTTGGACTTTGCCTTGGCCAGGTCTTATTAAAAGGGTGGGGTTGCTTCACAGAATCTTGAAAAACAAGTTAAACTTTAGGTCACAATGTGGGTTATCGAGTTACATTCGTAGGGGCTTTCCAGAGCCAGGTTGCTCAACCTTTAATTATTTACCAGAGTGGGAGTGAGCGAGTGAAATAATGTTTGGTATTTTAGGGTCCAGTTTGACCAGGGAATAGGGTCTTACATGAATGAGTCATGTTGGTTCCTGGATCATATTTGTCCGTGACTTTTTGTGCTGCGATGTTAAAATGCAGATGTCCAGTTGGCACCTCCCAACACTGGTTATTGGTTCTTCATCTCTCGTTCTTCCAAAATGCTCAGGGCCTAATGCAGGCAAGACTCCAGCTACTGAAAAGTGTATGTGTTCCCAAAGTTCCTTGTCTTACGCCACAGTATCTGGGCGCCTTCCTCGCTTACGAACTGCCCTTGAATCTGGTCTGTCTTCCAGGTTTCAACGCAGCGCTTTCCCCCCTTTGTTTAACACAGCTCTCTGCACGCTTTTGTCTCTAATGTTTTCCAGTCTTCTCCCGCACTCCTTTTTCTGATATAAGTAACCGGGATTTGCACAAGCCTCACAGCCTGGGCAGGGGAGGGTAGAGAAGATGCAAAATTGGGTGTCTTTTTTTGTCTCCATGTTTCTTTGCATTCTGGCTTCTCTCTGCTTTTGTAGATCATCTCTTTCTTTGGCAGTTACCTCACAGCATTCTTGAGATGTTTCATATGGAATAACGTGTCCAGTAACCAATACGCTCATCTTCCATGTGGTGTCTGCCATTTCCCTTCTTTCTTGCCCTACTGACTCTAACGATTGCTATTTTCTATGAAGCCATATTAGGGTACTCCCTACCCTAATATTCCTATTAGGTGTTACCTATTCTAAGACCTCATAGTAGCCACTGGGGCTCTGGAATTCTACCAATTTTTACTGCATTTGTCCCCGGGAGTGTTACTCCATAGTCAGTTTCTCCTGTAGAAGCAGTCTCCTATTCACACTCACAACCTGAACCTGTTATTTACTTTGATGTTTACTGAGCACTTACACTGTTCCAAGCACAGACATGCCTAGTTACATGAGTAAATAAGACCCCTTCCCAACTTGCTCCCCACTTCCCCTATAATCTGTGGAATATATGGTCTATAATATGAAACTGCTTTTATTATTTTTTTTTCCAAGCCAACCTGTATCCAGCTTTATTAAAGATACTTTTCATAAACAATCATGGTATTTCAGGCAGGACGTGGTCATACAATCGTGACAGTGTACATCAACTTTCAAACTCCCTTCTTCAATGGACTACCAAAATCAGAGAGCCACTATAAAACCCAATGAAGTCTTCATTTGATGCTCTGAACAGGGAAAGTTTAGAGTGAGGGTTGACATTTCACATTTAGCATGTTGTTTAACAACTTTTCACAAGCCGACCCTGACTTTCAGGAAATGAAATGAAAATGGCAGAATTATCAATCTGAAGTTCCACAAGCTACAAAAAGAACTCTTTTGAGGGATGCCATCTCCCTGGTGACACTGTAAAGTCCAGATTGCCTGACATACTGGGAACCATTTCGTGGGGTCTGGTTCCAACAGGTCTCTGGGTTTAAGGGAGTCAAGTCTATGTTGAAGGCAGAGGGAGAAAAGGACATAAAAAAATGAACTTCAGATTTTCCACACCACAAGGCCTTTGTGCCAAG
>NC_043704.1:141336623-141397874 GCF_006229205.1 Suricata suricatta
GACGGCGGCGGGACGTGGGCACTGGACGCGGGGATGCAGCGGCAGGCGGGCTTTGGCCGGTCAGGGGGTCGTTCTCCCCTCCTCTTCTTCACACTGCTCCGAAACTGCTTTTAAAAGGCATTTATAAGAGAGTGTCAAAGGACTTTTTGGTAGGGGGTAAGTGCAGATGTGCTGGAAACGGATCAGAAGGAGAGTTTCCCATTCTTGGTATTCAGGGGAGGTTTTCCAAGGGCAGGTGTTGGGTATCTAAACTGAAACTCTTACCCAGCCATTTAATTGGGTTGTGGTGGTTCAAGGTTCAATTTATATCAGTAGATTAAAAATAAGATTCTTTTTCCTCAGGTGTTTTCCCACAATTTCCAGAAGTATCTCTCTGGAGTTTGAGAGTTCATTTTATCTTTTTAGATTAAAAAATAATGCCATCAATAATATCTTGGGTCTTCATACCTCTACTCATCATCATCCTTGTTTTTCACTGGATGCATGCAGCAATAAATAGAAGTGTGTGTATTCAGGAGTATCAGGAATGTTTCCTTGCTTCCAGGACTAAGTCTGAATCAATTGAAGAGCCTCTTAAAAATGCAAATTGCTGGGTCCCACTTTCAGAGATTTGTAAATTCCTGGGGTCAGGGAATTTGCATTTTAAACCAGCATGCCTCATTATTCTGATCTGGGCACTGCCCTTTGGTTAACCACTGGTTGCTAAGGGCACCGGGAGGGGGAAAATGAGGATATGATCCATTACTTCTCTGGTTTGGTAGGTGAGTTTATTTTTGCCCAGGCTGAAATCCAAACCATGCATTATGGCTAGTGAATTCAAAAAAGACTTCAAGGAAACCCAACCAGATTTTGTGTTTTGTGCAATGAAATTGATTTTTTAAATACAGTCACATCCATCAGATGCGAGGCTGCAATTCTAGACATGGTCCTGTGTTTAAAATTTGTAATTAATGCTGACCAGTTATTTTGTTGTTTCTCTCACCTTTTACATTATCCTTGGCGCTAGAAAGGCCATGGAGTGTGTGGATCACAATAGATGTGCAATTACCATTATATGGTTAATTATACTTGTGTGGGTGCTGAAGCGCAGTGTGACCTTTAGAAGAAAGGTAAGCCTGGGCACTTGTCATGAAGGAGAGCTTGCATTTCACATTGGGTTTTTGTTATACCCAAATGTACCAGTGCCCATTTTCTGTCCTTCCCACTTCAAGGTTCCTTGATAATGTGGGTCAGATGCTGCAGGTCACATGTCTCACTTTTCTTTAAAATGTTTTTCGAGTGTTAGTGCTCATGTCTTGAATTTGAGTATCATCATTTTATTCTGATTTAAAAAAGCCCCAAAACTTTCAAGAAGAGCTAACAGGTGTTGGTGAGGATGTGGAGAGCAGGGCACCCTTGTGCATATTGTTGATGGGAATGGTGCAGCCACTATGGAAAACAGTATGAAGGCTCCTCAGAAAATTCAAAATAGAACTACCATATGATCCAGTAATTCCCCTTCTGGGTATATACCCAAAGAAGATGAAAGCAAGATATCGAAGAGATACCCACACGTCATGTTTATTGAGGCGTTTTTCGCAATAGCCAAGAGAAGGAACTTAAGGATCTGTCAACAGATGAGTGGATAAAGAAGTATATGTATAATCTATAATATATATATCTTATGGAATAATAATACAATGTGGTGGTAATCATATGGCAATATGTAAATATTTCACATCAACATGAATACCTTTAAATGTTCACAATATTATGTGTCAGTTCTTTCTCAATTAAAAAACACAATTATTTCCCTGATACTAAGTATAAAAAGTGTTACAATTTTAGAAACCTGTATTGTGGCTCGAAAGTGTGATCAATTATGGTCTCAATCTATGATGTCTCAAAAATTTGTCTGATGGTGAATTCCAAAATCTTGGGAGGATTTAAGGAGACTTGAAGAGATTCTGCTGAAGCCCAAATTGTTGGGCAAGAAAAGCAGCTAACAGCCCCTTCCTAAAAATGCAGGAAGCCAAGATATGCTACATCTTCAAGTAAAGGGCAATTCTGTATTATTAACATTTTCTAGTTAACAGAGGTTAAGATATTTCCTCGGTATTTTAAACACATAGTATTCAAAGAATTGAATCTGCAATCAGTTAATCATTTATATACTCTGAAAGTATAGAACCATTTAATTGAATAGATCTGGGGCTGGATACAGAGGGAGCATGGGGACCATCTAAATTATCCTTATTTCACAATTAGGGAAATGGCATTAGAGAAAGCACATGGTCATGTGCTGGTAAAGTCTGATACATTAGAAATTCATTGCTACTGCTTCTCATTGAGGAAATGTGATTAAGCTTTTTGTTTAACTTCTAGCTACTTTGTTGATGGTTTTTTGTCTATCCAAGTTGAAAACGGAAATGCTTCCCAACACTGAGCTCTAGAGTGCAATCCCATCAGCCTCTGGGGCAGGAGAGCTGCTCCCAAGGCTGCCTCTTCAGATGGGCAGATGCTAGAGGGAAGCTGAATTGAGCAGGCAGAACACAGCATTTAGCCAGCATGCCAACCTCCCTGTGGCAGAGACTCCGGAGAGCTGTCAGGAGCAGCAAAGGCCAGCTCAGAATTACACGGGGGTCCTGAAAGGCAGATGGAAGGCAGTGATGGGGTGCCCGGGAGTTGGCAGTACTATACTGGTCTATTGATCATTCTCAAAACATACCAATCGCTCTCACATCTTCATACCTCTGCCATGAAGCATCGACAAGTTTCTACACATGATGGAAAATGTGATTATGGCCCATTACACAAGGAGGGCTCGGGTGGAAGTAGCAGCCTGAAGCCGTAGGTCAGCTGCGAAACGAGATTAATTCAGGTTAGCATCTCTGCTCTGCTCTTGGCCTTTTCCTCATGGCCGCAGAACGGTCACTCCAGCTCCGTGTAGCGTATCTGTATTTAGAGAGAAAGAAGAATGGTGGCGAAGGTTCGGGCCTTATATTTTCCCTTTTATCAGGGAGGCAAAAGGTTTTTCGCAGAGTTATCTCCCCTCCCGCACCTCCAAAATGATATTCGTGTCTCAGTGGCCAGGAGTAGGGAGACAGTGCCAAGAAAGTGGCTTTGTAGTTTTTTTAACCTTGATGGTGGAAGCAGTCCAAGAAACATGGTGTTAAGAACGGCTGTGGATGAGCTAACCTACAGTGAGTTTGAGGCGTATCACAGGCTCGGAGCTGGTAGCGATGGTATGGGAAGGGCTTTCCCAAGGGGAAGTTCTCTTTATAGTAAGAATAACTGGGGCAGCTGGGTACTCAGTCGACTGAGTGTCTGACTCTTGATCTCAGCTCAGGTCATCATGATCTCACAGTTGGTGAGTTCGAGCCCTGAGTTGAGCTCTGCACTCATGGAGCCTGCTTGGGGTTCTCTCTCTCCTTCTTTTTACCCCTCCCTGGCTTGTGTGCTTTTTTTTTCTCTCTCCTTTCTTTTTTCCGCCCTCTTCTCTCTCCTTTCTCTCTCTCAAAATGGATAAATAAACTTACAAAAAAGAATAGCTGACTCAACTATGTGCATATTTGTATGTGAGTTTTGTTGCACATGGAAACTTAAAATAACAGGCCGGACTTCCTGCGTGTTGAACTAAGGCTCCATACGTGTCTAGCACCTTACTGGACGAAGCGCTTCACACCTATGATCCTATTTCATCCTCACAAGAGTCCCGTGACCTAAAAATTATTATTCCCGTCTCCCTGAAGAGAAAGTTGAGACAGAGACTCTGGGTGGCCTGCACCAGGCCTGGCAACGAGCACACGCCGAGAGATCCAGATGTTTAGCTCCAGTGTTGATATTGTCCGGCTTGCTGAGGAGCATGTGTTTTAAAAGACATGAAACTGAGATTAAGTTCAGATGGCGCCTAAGATTGTGTTAATCTTTGGAGTTGTAGACACTGAATAAATAATTCATTTAGAGAAAAATAGAAAGTGTATTCAGTTTGTATGACAACATGAAATCTTCTTTTCCCCCCCTTTTCTTTTTCAGAGAAGCTCGGCCAGCAAGTCGTCTGGTGTCCCCTCCTATAGCAGATGGTCCAGTTCACAGCCACATCAGGTAACTTGCTCTTTCAAAGCATCTGGAGGGGCTTGCTGTCCTTGAAGCGTGCTTCACTGCGGTGATTTTGTCCTTGGGCAAATGCAGAGGGTTCTGGGCTCTCGCCGGCTCTCCCCTTGCAGGTGGTTCCTCATTGGTGACTTCCCTCCACTTCCAGTTTGGGGTCAGGGCTGACATGAGGGGGACCATGACAGGGAAATGTGGATGTTCTGCATTCAGAGCCGTCTTCCGGGCATAGCTAATGAAGCCAGGCAGGCAATTAGTGAGAAAGAGTTTTGCCTTTTTTTTTTTTTTTTCCTTCAACCAAAGATTATCTCTGTGTCCCTTCGGTTCCAGGAAATTGTGTATAATCCTGCAGGTGTGCACACGTACGTGCATTGTATATGGGTATGACGCACGGAGCCTCTAAGAGTGCATGCACCACTGTATCTGAAACTACTGATATTATCAAGAGTCGCTTTTTTTGCTTTGTTACTCAGGGTGATGAACAATCTCCATTTAGGTCAAAGGATACTGAACCGTTTTTAACCTCTTTAGGGGAGCATGAGCCAGCACAGGGCTGCTGTGTCTCTTTGTATAAACAAAACAGGATCTTTTCCGTTGCTGAGCAGGTTTTGATGGGTGGCACACTGTGACTTCTTGGACTTCCCTTTGACGCGGCACATGGGGGGAACACTGACTTTAGACCCAAGCTGAGTAGGACTTGCATTCATGTTACCTTCTGGTTAAGAGACCAACAAGGAATAAAATCCCACTTGTTTTTTGCTCCATTAGTCAGATTTTGTAGACTTTCCAGGTCCCTTACACAGGCTGCAATGACTCTAGCACATTATAAATGATTTCTATTCGCATTTTCTCCCACATTTTACTGACTTTCTGTAGACCCTTACTCTTGGTGATAATGTACTCCAACATCAGCATAATGTGAGAACTCTTTGTACACTCCCTTTTATCTTTTCTTTGCAATTAGAAATTAGAGGTTATCAAACAAATTAAAGAAATTAATGAGAGAGAAATACATTCTTCTATTATGCAGTAATTTATCACAGTGCCTATTTTACGTTGACTGATGGGTAGAAACAAAGTTGAGGTATGACCCTTCCTCCATTGGCATCAGCTTTGTGTGGATGCTGTATTTTCTGGTAACTTTGGAAGGATATATTGCTTTGCAAGTGTGAGCTGAGGAAAAAAATGACCCAGAAAGAGAGAGGGGCAGTGGTACCAGCCTTGGGAGATTGCTTTGAATATCCAGTTTTCTTTTACTTCCTCCATTTCCTGAAAATGTGCCCTGGGCTTTGATCAGTGTTTTTGATTTCTGTTCTCACACTTCCCAGAGACCAGGTTGAGGAAGTCACTGTTCCATCTCTGCACTCACCCTGAAGATGGAGAGAGGTTCTAATCTAGTCTTGACAGTCTAAGGAAAGTGAGATGCAGAATATATTGTCCAAGGTCAAATGATTTCAGTTGGTCTAAGATTCTATGATTTTTTTTTTCCTCGAGAACATATTGAGTTTTATAAGCCAATACAGTCCTTTCGAGAACTTCTCAGATTGTCAAATATGAATCTATAACTCTGGGCTGGCAAACTTGTTGCATGCTGCAAGGAAATGAGAAAAGTGAAAACGTCGTCTTTGGGATGGTTCTTAATTCTTAGAATATATCCTTTTAGTTCTCCAATATTACAGTGACCTTTTAAAATGGAGTTTGGGGGTGATTAGATGGTTTTTGTATACTTCTTGATATCCCAGACAAATTAAACTGGTAATCATCCTGTACCCATTTCCCACTGTGTTCTTTGAATTTTTACCCATATGTGAAATCCGAGAGTGAAAGAGCTACCAAAAAGGGCTTTCATTTTTACCTTCTCACATTATTAAGCTTAGCAGTGCTATTTTGATTGGGGGGCTTAATTTGATGGCATTTCCAAATGTTAGCCTGATTAAAACTAGTATTGGTGACATCTCTTTTGTATTGAGGACCCCCTTTACCCCGCACCGAAAGGAATGGTACCTTTTTTAGGTTTGGTAAGTTTCCCTGGTGTTTGCCAATTCTGCTGGTCATTTGTTTGCTTTCAGATCTACTCCAGGTCCCTCTCTCGACACCTGCTTTCCCAGGTTCCCTTGTTAACTGACTACTGAATAGGTCCTCCCAATTGGAGGCATTGTTGGCAGGTTGGAAAGAGATAGGAAGAGAAAAATCAGGCCATGTTTTCCCCGCTCTGTTGCTTTGGGCAGCAGATCTCCATGTTCTGAGCCTCCGTGTGGGTCCACCTATAGTGAGGCAGCCCTGGCTTCCGGCCTCTATGCACCATCCTCCTGGTTCCCCAGCTTCAGGGGAGGTGGCGGTGTCCCACATTCCTCCCTATGTTTTGGCTTTCCAAGTAGCCATATGACTAGTTCCCTATATTAAATTCCTTCTCTTTGTCTGGTATGGCCTCCATTTTTCCAACATTTTTTTTTTCTGTTCTCTGACTGATACACCTACTGTGCTATGATGCACTTTATTCTATTGTCCTGAAACACTGGGTTTTAATTTGAGAACTATTACGTGAATATTTATGGGCTCACCAGATTTGCAGCTGTTGAAAACTCTTGAGATTTATTTTCTTGAGCTGGCCTAGTGGGTGGTAATCCGTTTATACCCCTATCCCACACAGAATAATTATTCCTCTTCTTTGTCACTCACACACTAATCCTTCCCTTCTAAATTTGTGTTTATTACCAAAACCTTTGCCTTTTGTGTTTGTAATATAATAGGCTTATTGGCTTCAATCTTTGAACGTACATACACAGATTCCCAGCTTGAGGGTGAAAGGACCACTGGAACTTGATCCTGGCCTCTAGCTTTGTGTCTTTTTCTGATTTTTGGCATCAGCAGAACATTTTAGAAAAGAAATTGTCTTGGATTTACATTCACTAGGAAAAGTGGATCATTTTCAATTTGTCTTCAGAACACTATTTGCAAACCTCAGACAGACAAAAATATAGATAGAGTAATGAGTGAATCGATCACAGGTAGATACAGGCTTACTTGAGAGTTAATGTCTTCATCATTCCTTCTTAATCATTATCATCATACCTCACCTGAAGGTTTTGTATGTGGTGTCTGCTAATTTCCTGTCATGCATTAGCTCATTTAGTGCTCTCACCATCTCTAGGATAAGGAGGTGATATTTTATGGTTGACGGAATTGACAACCTGACTATTGAATCAGCTTGTCCAGTGACACAGGGTTGGTTCTGTTAGATTCTAGCACTCTGGTACTTTTTTCTTTTTTGTCCCTTCAAGTAGATTTATTATTTTTTATAAGTTTTTATTTAAATTCCAGTTAGTTAACATACAGTACATTAGTTTTAGGTGTACAAGTTAGTGATTCATCCCTTCCATACAGTACCCTGTGCTCATCACCGTGATCCCCATCCTCTATTTCACCCATACCCCCACCTACCTCCCCTTTGGTAACCATAGTAACCATCAGTGCATTCTCTGTAGTTGAGAGTTTGTTTCCTGATTTGCGCCTCTCTCTCTTCCCCTATGCTTGTTTGCTTTGGTCCTTAAATACCACATATGAGTAAAATCATATGGTATTTGTCTTTCTCTGACTTATTTCTCTTAGCATAATACTCTCTAGAGCCATCCATGTCATTGCAAATGACAAGATTTATCATTTCTATGGCTGAGTAATATTCCATTGTAGTCATACACCACAACTTCTTTATCTATTCATCAATCAGACATTTGGGCTGTTTCCATAATCTGGCTATTGTAGATAGTGCTGTTATAAAACACTGGGGTGTGCACAACCCTTTCAATCTGTATTTTTGTATTCTTTGGGTAAATACTTAGTAGTATAACTGCTAGACCGTAGGGTTGTTTTATTTTTAACTCTTTGAGGAATCTCCCTACGATTTCCCAGAGTGGCTTCACCCTAGTCTTTAACCAGTGGGCAATACTATCTCCCTAAAGTTTTTAGACTAATTTAGAGCCAGTGAAACAATTTTCACTTGTAGTTCTGTTTTGTACTGACCAAAACACCACTTTTTTGCCTTTAGGTATTTCTACTCTGAAATTATTTTTGCACAGTTGACTTTCTTCATTGAAACAAGTACATATATGTACTTGGATTTACATTCTAGTCTATTTGAAAATAGACCAGTCTATTTGAAAATAACTTTCAAAACATAGATAATAATATTCATTCATAAATTTTATTTAAAACATACCATTTATTTAAGATGCACCAATTTGATGTTTTATTTGGAATAATTTGAGAACCTATTTGTGAAAATATCTTTTCCCATGCATTGCAGTTTGTATGGAATGCACATAAAGTTTTATCTGCTTACAAGTATCTATGAAATAAAAGTCATTATGAATTGAATTTTGAATAAGTGACGTAAATAAGGATGGTGACTGGCTGACTGTGTATCTTCAAATCCAAAGCACAGGTGATAAATTGAAACTATGATTTTTTTTTTGGATGCATATTGTGTACTTCTCTTTAGAGAAGTTTTTTTAACCATCATATCTTCTATCTCCTAGTTAGCACATTCTTTATAAATATGAAGTAGCTATCTTCCTATGACTTTGAAATGAAGAGTTTTTCTTTTGGATAATTGGCACTAATCCAAGCCTTGTGTCTTAAAAACTCATGTGAAGTTTGGTCAACAATTATTGATCCATTGACTGATGTCTTCCTAGCCCTTTAAAGTTTGTAACTTTGTGGGGAGCCTGGAGCCTGCTTCTGGTTCTGTATCTGCCTGTCTCTCTTCTGTCCCTCCCCCCTCATGCTCTGTCTCAAAAATAAATAAAACAATAAAAAATTTTTAAAGTTTGTAGCTTTGTAAACTTCGTGTTTAGAGTAGTCCTTGGTAGGTAAGAACATTAGAATTCATCTCCTTAAAAGAAAGACTAATGAATTTTCTGGAAAAGATCTGGCATGTTAAGGAGGACAACTTACTCAAGAGAATTCAACCAGGTTTTCCAGAAGCATTGTTTTCTAGCAGCAGATAGACCTGGCAGTATTCAAGGTTGACAGCAGAAGTTTCAGTTATCTGGAAGGATTGGCGTTCGAGGAGGGAAGAAGAACGTATTCGATCATATCGCTGTGTTTGTGTGCTAAGAGCAGGTGGGTGCAGCCCAAGGTAAAAGGCTACAGTGAGCATCTTTTCTGGATTGTCTTGTATTAGTTTTTTTTTTACTTGTTAATGAAAATCTGTGTTCTCAGCATGTGGTAGGAGCTTGGGAAATATTTGTGGAATGAATGCAGTCATATGAAATAATAGCATGGATAGAATGGGGAAAGAGTGACCTCAAATCCATAGATTTTTTTTTCCCCTTTCCTCCAAATCCTCAGTTTCTACCTTCTCCTTAACTGACGCTCCCATCCAAGCTGATAATTCTGAAATGGTTGAGGTAAACGAATCCCACCTCATCACTGTTGTTGGTTCTAATAACAAGCATTGTGGTAGGAGAAGTATGGGCTTTCAGAGGCCAGGAGAGGAGTCCACACTTGGAATCATTGATCAATCGGATGTTGTGCCTTTATGTTATCTCTGTTAGGCATTTGAGACTGCTGTGGTGGCTGTGAGATTTCGGTATGAAACACCACTGTTGGGAACATGGGTATGTATGCGTGCCTGGTGCTCTGGGGTCTGTGGGGACAGATGTAAACTTCCAGTTCATGACGGTTCAGGATTCCGAACAAAATTGACCCCCTTAATCTGTGTGTGCATTTGTTGAACTTCGCAATTGAAAGAAATAGAAAGCATTTTATATGTCATCTAAAATTATCATTACTACTATATAATACTCATTAGCCAAAGACTACCCGGAACGCACATATATGTAAACATTTAGAATTGTTGCGTGTTGTTTGCTGCTCTAACCGAGACAGGATAGCATGCAAAATGACGGAAACCCGAGACAGACAGTATTGTTGAGTGGGATTTATTGTGCAGTTTGGCTCAGGAGAGATGATTTTGGTGAGACCCAAGGACGTGAGGCTTGTTCTGGGTTGAGTATTATTAGGAAGTGGGGGCAGGTCTATGATTGGATAGCTTAATAATTTTATCCTGAAGGTTGGGGCCAATGGAGCAAGGCTAAAGTGGTAAGTGGTAAAGAAGCAGCAGTCATTCGTGTTACGTGGGTGAGAAGAAGTTCGGTCACTTGAGTGATTTGGACAGTGGTCTTGGTTTTCTCTCGGCCTGGATGTAGTTATGGAACAGCCTTGTTTTTGTCTTACTCAGTAAAGGTTATGTTTATGAAGGAAGCTTCCCTAATCTGGTATTTGTATGCTGTGAATTATTTCCGTTAAGTAGGGAGCTTCCTGGCCAACGTGCTTGTGCCAGGCCGTCTATTCCAGGCAGCTATCTCTCTCTCTCTCTCACACTCACACACACACACACACACACACACACACACACACACTTTATATGATTGCATGCATAAAATGCAGGGCCTGTGCTATCCTTCCGATGGTTGCATTCCTCCCGATGCTAGCGCTCACATATTTGAGAGTTTGACCAGAGTAGCGAAGTGGCAACATTCTTAACTAGAGTTGACATCCAGTTGACATCCTAGCATTATAAATCTAGAGATTAGGGAAGATTTGCAGTATCCATTCTTATGCATTTGCAAACTGTCATGTCCTATTCACATTTTTTTTTCCAAGATGAGGGAAAAACGGGGGTAATGTAAACCTGACATAACATAAACCTTTACAAATGTGGGCGTGCATTTGAAAATGAATTATTTAGAATGTAGGAAATTAGGGTCTGAGTAAATGAAATTGCTCATTAATGATAGCTTGTCTCCAAAGATGGTGCCCCAACAAACCACTTCTCCTAGTACTCACAAATTTGGGTTCTTTCCTTTCTCTGGAGCTTAGTGAGTCCTGTGACTCAATGGAATGCAGTGAGGTGACACTGCGGACTTCCAGGTGTAGGTGCTAAGAAGCCTTGCCATTTTGGCCTTGTGTTCTTACAAATGCTTAAGTTAGGAGAAGTTATCTGCTTAGAAGCCCAGCTATCCTGGGAATTCCGTGGTACGTGGAAGCCCAGGCGTGTGTTGTGGAGAGGCTGTGGACAGAGTGATGTCTAGCCAGCTCCAGCTGTCTGAGCCATCCCGGCAGAGGTATCAGACCTGTGAGAAAAGATATCTTCAGATGATTCTCACCCTAGCCACCATTTGACTGTAATTGCACAAAAGACCCCAAATGAAACCATCCAACTGAGCCTCGGTGGTAGTTTGTTGCATAGGAATAGGTAACTAGAACAGTCATTCATCTTAAAATAGACATTGCTCTTATCCATAGCAACGGCTAGGAAAGTATTGGCAGTTAAAAGGTCAGCGAGGCTGGTTTGAATGAATTGTTAATATTCATTTGAATTAATCTGCCTCTTATATGAAAATGAAAACTATTTAGTGTTTGAAAAAGTTAGGAACTTCACCTTGTAATCTTCTTTTCATTATTAAGTTGTTGAACAAATATTTCCAGACATATCAATCACATTTTAATTCTCATGGAGTGCACAGCTCAGATTCTAGAATTGAAGATGCCAGAAACCATGAGCTGTACGTTTCTCGCAGTGTCCAGAGGAGTGCTTGGGGTATAGTGGTAACAGTAATCCTAAGTGAATATTCCATTTGGTTCCCCCCTGCACTCAGATGTTGCCATATCACAGCTTTCAGCCGGTGAAATGGTTGGGTCGGGGGGGGATGTGTCACTTATTTTCTGAGACAATGTGCGATTCCCTAGTCTCTGTTGCGGGACACAGGGCTGGAGGAAGCCATGTGCTCCGAAGACCATAGTTACTGGATGGCAGCGTCTCCACTGGCCTGGATCCCTCCGGTGAGTGAGGGGAGCAGAGATCCTTGTTAATTCTTGACAGGCAGTAGCACAAGCCAGAAACAAGCCCCCGTTGTTCCTAAGCCACTGAGATTTCGAGTTAATTTGGATCTGTACTACTGTGTAACCTCTTGTGACTAATACAAGAGCTTTAATTTCCCATAAGCTCTGTCACATCCATCCCAGGCCATTGAAAATCAACTTGAAATCTAAATAAAAATAATGTGATTTCTATGTAAACAGAGCCTCAAGACCGAATTTCTGATTTTTTTCCCCTCCAATTAGTTTTATATCCCTAAATCCCTCAATATAGAAATTCTGGCACCAGCACTGTTTATTTACTTGGGTAATTTGAGAACACTTGACACTAAAATCATTCTCAAATCAAGTTGTTTTCCTATTTATTTTTCAACATAATTTTCTAGCAAGTGGTTAACAAAATAATTTATTAGAGGATTTAAGCAATATTTATTCAATGCAGTATCAATGGAAACATCTAAATTAGTTTTTTCTTTTTACTTTTAAAAACGGTTATTATGAACTTTGCAAACATGCGTGAAAGTAGAGACAATGGTGTGATGAACCTCGTGTACTCATCTACCCAGCTGCACTGATTTTCACCATTTGGGCAGCTCTTCAAACATGAGTTTTGGCTACCTAAAATTGTACTCTGTTTTGATCGTCCTTTCAAAATTAATGGGTATCCTTGCCCCACCCCCACCTCCAAAAATAGATTTGAATGTTCTGTGAACACACGTGTTTTGTGGTCATGATCGTAGTTTCTGTATATTGCTAACTTTGCCCTATAGGAATAACTTCAGAATCCTTTGCTAGAACGGCTTATTTGTAGGGTGACCATTTCTCCCCATCGGACCAGGAGAGTCGCAGGTTATACCGTGTCTTGGGGCAGTTATTCATAGCACTCCCTGCTCCCCTGTCTCGCTTGTGCTGTTTTTGCCTTTTTCCATCCCTCGGAGTTGGATTCTGGGTCTGGGCGTGCGTGTCTAAGCCAGCCATAATCTATGAAGCCTCAGCTCCACCTCTGTGGTTGCTCGCAAGGTCTTTAGTGTCTGAAATGTTTTTGGTGCCCAGACTGGCCTACCCAGGACCAGCTACATAATTTGTGGGGTCTAGTGCAAGATGTGATTGTGAATTTCAAGATTGTGACAGCAGAGCATTAAACCAAGCGTGGGGTCCTACACTTAGAAACAAAGCACACTCCCTGGTCCCACCACTCCCACGCCCACCCCCACACTTGCCCTGGCTCCCCATGTGGACCAGTTCCAGGCCTGCATTCCTGCACTCAACCCTGTCCTGTCGTCTGCACGGTTACCTTGCTCTCTACGCCCTCCCTCTGGGGTGGAGCACCAGCCTATCTGCTACTGTGACCGTCTAAGAAGTATTCACTATTACTGCTGAGTGCGGGGCCAGAATTCCAACACAGATGTGCTTGCGTTTAAAAGTGAATGATCGTAAGCCTTCTGCTCTCTTTTTTTTTTATTAATTAAAAAAAATCTTAATGTTTATTTATTTTGAGAGAGACAGAACACAAGCAAGAGGGAGGGGCGGGGAGAGAGACACACAGAATCCAAAACAGGCTCCAGGCTCTGTGCTGGCAGCACAGGGTCTGACGCGGGGCTCGAACCCATGAACCGAGAGATGGTGACCTGAGCTGAAGCTGGCTGCTCAACCCACTGAGCCACCCAGGCGCCCCTGGCCTCCTGCTCTCCTGACTTGTAGTCCTTCTGGCCTAGCTAATCCTTGGCAGAGCTCTCCCCTCAGTCCAGGATTCCAAGGAATTGAATGTAGTCCTTTATGAGCACTTTGTCCAGGAACCAAGATGTACATTTTTTGCTCTCTGGGTTCTCAGCCGTCACCTGGACCTCCTCTCTGACGTGTGGGCTGATTCAACTGTACCTTCTTCCTGTCTCTGTCACCTCTCCCTAATCACTGTGCTTACCAAAACAAACACAAACTTGAACTTTGTGGATCTCCTGGGCTGAGCTCCGCATCTTGCTTCATTTTACTCTCTGCTCTTAAATCTGCTTCTCCGTCTTACCGGTTCCAGTGTGGCTTGAGCCTGAGCTGATTTCCCTATGAACATTTGAAGTTCATTGCTTCATACAGACTTTTAGGCGTGGGGGAGGCATGCTCAGTCACAACTGTTGTGTTTTCTTTTGTGCCTTTTTTTTTTTTAAGTTTATAAACTTCTGTCTTTCTGATTACCTCTGGTGTTACTGAACTTTGTATTTCCTCTAAGAGGAGACACTGAGGAAAGGGACCCTCGCACCCTGGTGGTTGCAGTGAAAATTGGTGGAGCCACTGTAGAAAGCAGTATGTAGGTTCTTCAAAAACTTAAAAATACAGGGGTGCCTGTGTGGCTCAGTCAGTTAACCGTCTGACTTTGGCTCAGGTCCATGATCTCACAGTTTGTGAGTTCGAACCCCACGTCAGGCTCTGTGCTGACAGCTGCGAGCCTGGAGCCTGCTTCTGACTCTGTGTCTCCCTCTCTGTCCCTCCCCCATTGTGCTCTGTCTTTCTCTATCTCTCTCAAAAATAAACATTAAAAAACTTAAAAATACAAATACCGTGTGATCTAGCAATTCCACTTTTGGGTATTTATCCAAAAGGAAAGAAATCACTATCCTGAAGAGACATCTGCACACTCCTGTTCATTGCGGCATTACTGACATTGGCCGAGACATGGAAACCACCCAAGAGTCTGTCAGTGGATGGTTGGCTCAAGAAGATGTGATACATATGTGTGCGGTGGGATATTATCCAGCCATCAACAAGAAAGAAATCCTGTCCTGTGTCCTAACATGGATGGACCTGGAGGGCACGATGCTAAGGAAGAGAGAGAGAGAGAGACTGAGATTGTTCCCTTCCGTAACAGGCATTTTCTTCACATAGTTTCCAGCTTTACTTCAATTCTGAAGTGAACAATTCCAGTGAATGCTACCAGAAAAGCTGGGAGAAAAGGAGGGAGGGCAAGGAAACAATTTAAAGAGTGCCGGTGATTCCGCTGGACTTTCTTTGTAAGAAGCATAAGCCCTAGCGAAATGAGTTGCTGTGTCTTTTGTTCCCCAGAATGACTCCGTTACCAGAAGCCCCTCATGAAGTCGCCACTGTGCTGCCCTATATGTGATTTTACTGCTCCAAAATGCATAATTTTTGTATAATATGACTCACAAATGTAAACCACCCATCACTGGATACCAAAAAAGAAATCTGTTTCCTCTTTGGAGGAAAAGAGCAGCTACTGAGTGTACTGAGAAATATGTATTGATATCTAATGTGATGTCTTCGTATGGAACTTTCAAATGCAGTTTTGAAGACCTACATACATCCTATGGAACATAATAACCTCTGTTAATATAGGTCTTTGCTCACTTCAATATAAATGTATTTATACAGTCAAAAGAACCCACTTGGACCAAAACACGAAGTTCTTTGAAGGCAGTTGTTGACAGACGAGAGAAGTCACTGATAGAGCTATGTTATCTTACCAGCCAAATATTTAATGACTTTGTTTCAGGAGTAAGCTCAGATTTCTTCATGAACCATTTGTGTTATACTAAATAGTAAGATTTCTGTAAAATTATTAAAATATATCATTAATATTGAAATAAACAAATGAGGCTTAGGTCGGGCACCTGGGAGGCTCAGTTGGTTAAGTGACTTACTTGATTTTGGCTCAGGTCACAATCACACAGTTTGTGGGATTGAACCCCACATTGGGCTCAGTGCCAACAATGCAGAGCCTGCTTGGTATTCGCTTTCTCCTCTCTCTGCCTCTTCCCCAATTCACACATGCATATGCTTGCACTCTCTGTCTCTCAAAATAAATGTGTTTGAAAACTGAGGCTTAGAAATGGTGAGGCTCTCATATCCTTTCTATATTATTTTTGTTCTTTAATCATAAGTGGGGATTTTGAAGGCCCTGTTACTGGATCAGCAGGGAATGAACTATTATTGGAGCATTAGGAAGTATTAGAGGTCACTTGAGAGTGAATAGTTAATGAACAAATGTTTGGCTGTGGGAAGAAATTGGGAGAGGAACAAGAGATTGCTGGGTTCATCTGATAGTCACTCCTCCCTGGAGCCATGATATACTGTCACCCAGAGTAGGGGACTTCTTTACTTCCCCCTTAAGGGAAGCATGGCTACATCAGTGGTGCTCTTTAAGATAATCTGTGGACCTAAGAATTATAGGAGTCCTCAGTGGAAGAAGTGGAGAGACATCTTGATGTTTTTTGGGACTGTGGAAAATGGAATAAGTTGGGGGAAACCGGAGGTGTTAATTAGGTGTGAATCACTTATCAGTATAACTGTCCATTAACACAGTATATGCGAACATCTGACGTATAGAAGTCTTCTGTGCTAATCACATCAAGCAGGGCGAGATCCAGAAATAAAGACAATGAAAGCCACATATAGTGGCTCCTCGCAATTTGTGGTTCAGTGGAGATGGACTCAGGGTCTGTCTCCTTGGGTTGCTGATTGCTGCCCAGAGAAGCAGCAGTGGTTTCATTGGCTTTGCTGCTTTCTGTGCTCCAGGCTCTTCTGGATCACTACCGGGGAGCTTGAGAAAACGCTTTATCTTTCTTACGATCACAGAACCTCCGAGCACGCCTCTTTGTAATTTGGGAAATAAGATACAGGATTCGACCTTGGAATGATACTATTAGCCTATAAAGTCTTTAGTTCCGTAGTGGGATCTGGCTTTATAAGATAAAGATAGCTTCATCTTTTATAGGCTGTGTGCATGCGCGTACGTGATATTTCTCAGGGGGGCAGGGGGAAGATGATGAGACGGATTGGGCCTCTTCTTTTGGATGGGAGAGTTTGGGAATTCCTGCCACAGTAATGGTAAGAGCTTGGGCTCCGGAGACGCACAGAGCTAGATACACATCCCAGCTGTGTCTCTGCCTTGATCTTTGGAATGCGATGAATCTCTCAGTGCTGTTTTTCCTCATGTGTAAGACGGAGACAAATACTGTAGCTAACCCACAGGGTCTTATTGTAAGTAGTGAGCAGTAGAACGGTATTAAATGATAAAGCAGCGGAATCCTGAGAAGTTTTGTTTTCTGTGTCCAGCACACCAGATGATAGGCAAGTCATTTCCACAACTTGGCGATAGAATTGTATTTCTGTGCTTAAGGCTTGTGATCTGATCAACCACTCCTGCCCAGGGAAGAAATGCTTCTGTGTCAATAGCCTGTGATTTAGACGAGCATTTATTTGTCACCATTTGAGGTTGGATTGGAATCCATTTTTTTAAATCCAGGTGAAGATGAATTCCTTTGATCTACAGGTCAAGTTAAGTGGATATTTAGTATGAAGGTCACATTAGGTCTGGCTACTTCTCAGAGTGTGTCTCCAGACTAGTAATGTTTGATCAGTAATATTTATCTTTGTAACTGAAAAGGGACCAGGAAACGCTAAGCTGTTAAGGAAACTTAAAGGAAACTTAGGTGATGCTCAGGATACCTAGAAACTCTCAATCCCGATGTTTAATATTATTCTTAGAGCTTATGTTGGCGGAGTTGGCATTTCTCTCCATGGCCAAGCTGAACATTATAAGCATCGTACATTCTAATTTATATAAAACATATTAAATTGTACTTGCATCTCATACTAAACATACTATTTTTCTAATGTTTAGAAGAATTTTTACTACTTTACTGTTGTACTCATTTGACCACAAGAGCAAATAGAAGTTACGAGAGGCTATTGTTTATTGACAATTACACATGAGCATTCTTGCAAAATGAGAAAAACTGATTCTATACTTTTCTTTCAAATGCTGTGATATTTTAGAATACTACATTTAACCACTGATGAAGTAGCTCATTGTAAGTTTTACAGATCTTTGTGGGTTATATTTTGTAGATTTTGTTTTATAATCTTGTTTTCATATTTTAGGAACAATAGCTTTGTTTTTTAGTTTTGCAGGCCCTTAGAAAGGTCGTAAGCCCTGGATACTGTGTCTGTTGTTCTTAATGGGTCAAATGACCCTGCCAGTGACCTGTTTGAGTATAAGACATAGGTTTCTGCATATGTGGGAAACATTTAAGTTGAAGGCTAAGCAGTGTGGACCATGATAAAAAGGAAATTTGGGCATTTGGTTATATTTTATATATCCTGGTCTTTGTTTTAATGCAAGTCTGTAGTCCTATTGTCCAGATATACTTTGAAATTCAAATTGGTTTGGGTTTTTAGAAAGTTAAAAGAGTCTATATTCCATATACTTTATAATAGTCCTAAAAAGGTCTTTAGCAACATCCTTATTCCCACCGGCACGTCTGCAGTGAAACTTAGGGATATGCACCAAATGGGACTAATAAATAAAAAGCCTCAAATTAGCTCAGGTCAGCTTTTACCACCGAATCTGTTTGTCAGATGGAGTTTTGCTGCCAAAATGACTTACGAAAAAACTTTTCCGCTCAGCTTTTTGAATTTTGGCACTCTGCTAGGAATCACAGCCTCATGACCTATAGGCTATTAAGAGCATTAGGTAACTTTACTTGATGTATGAAGCAAAAAGGGAAGGGATTGTCATCCTCATTTTTTGACTTGCCAGCTGGGATATACAGTAAGTGGGTGACTGTTTTGAGGTGACAGAGCACGTGAGTCATCAAGTGGAGATGAGATCAGAGTGCCCCGATATTCCACCCCAAGGCTCTTAATCTTTTTTTTTTTGTTTTTTTGAGAGGAGGAGGGGCGGAGAGAGAGAATCTGCAGCAGGCTCCATGCTCAGCATGGAGTCCAATGGCGGGGCTCGATCCCATGACCCTAGGATCACAGCCTGAGCCAAAATCAAGAGTATGCTTTCGACCGACTGAGCCACTCAGGCGCTCCGTCTTCTCAAATTTGTGGTTGTCCAAATGGCTGTTTCGCTTGCAGCTTGTTCCCCGTGAAGGCCGCCGTTTCTCTAGAAGGCCAGGCCCTCACTACTCAGCACAGCAGTGCAGGCTGCACTTGCATTAGCTCTTGATGCCCTGGGGTGCTGGGTATGAGACTGCACTAAAGAAGAGCTCTAGTGCTTAGACATCAAAACCTACACGTGTGACGTGTGCTGAGAAGAGCCAACTTAGGTGGATCTGCTCCTTGCGAGGCCCATTCTGCCCAGGGTTTCCCTTCTTCCCTTCTTCCCTTCGCCGCAGTCAAGAGACCCGGAGCGAGCTTCCTGCTGTCTCTCCTCCCAGCTTGTGAAATTTCCTGCTCTGTTTCCCAGGCGCCACACTTGCCAGTACCCAGGGCGCATTTTACGGCTGCAGCTGGCTCGCTGGCCTATTTTTGTCAGTGCAGAGGCTGGGTACAGAGGTGACGGCTGAAAATAATTCACCTGATGTAGGCTTCTTGGACATCGGAAACCTGAGTTATTTTCACAACACCTGAGGACGCCAAGCAGCCTATTTCATCCCTCGTATCTTTCGCAGGAAGCCAATTTAAGATGCAGGTTTTCTCCTTATACGCAGGCGCTCGCTCGTTCCTTTGTTTGTCTGGCCTTCCAGGAGGCATTTATCAACCCTCGTAGAGAGCTAGTCGCTCAGAAGGTCACATGAAGATCACCGGACAGCTGTCTCTCTGGAAATACCGTGGGGAAATAATGCTTTTCCTCACTAGCATGGCAAAGTCATAAATTAGCCTAAGTACTCACAATTTTCCAGTGGAGTGAGCCAAGGCATTATTTTTTAATTTTTTTTTTTTTTTTTACAACCATATCAGAAGCCAGCCTGGGTAGTTAAATGTTGAGGTGGCAGCACTGGGCTTTGGTGACAGGTGGCTTGGGTTCAGGATCTGGCAAACAATTGATCAGGCTGGCTGATTTGGAGAAGTTACCCGTGTGATACCTGGGGTACATTTGTGGCTGCGTTGGAGAGTCCCCTGGCTTTTGGTTCTGTTGTCTGGGAAGTGAGGGTGGTCGTGTTCTCCTAAGGAGCTTGAGGAAGGCATGTGTGTTAGTTGATGCTGAGGGTGGTACAGACAGTAAATAGTTTCCTTTGTTCTCGCTGCTGTCCTCTGACCTATTCTGTCACAGCTCCCTCTTCTGTCTCTTGCTGTGAGATTTAAGAAAATTTTCTAAATGTTTATTTTATTTTTTAGAGAGAGAAACAGACAGACATAGAGCATGAGTGGGGGAGGGGCAGAGAATGGAGACACAGGATCCGAAGCAGGCTCTAGGCTCTGAGCTGTCAGCCCAGAGCCCGATGCCAGGCTTGAACTCACAAACTGTGAGATCCTAACCTGAGCCAAAGTCAGCACCTAACCAACTGAGCCACCCAGGCGCCCCAAGATTCTTTAACTTTTTACTGCCCTTCACGATAAGGACAGTGGGGTACCTGGGTGGCTCAGTCATTTAAACGTCTGACTTTTAGTTTCAGTTCAGGTCATGATCTGATGGTTCCAGAGATTGAGCCCAGTGTTGGGGCTCTGTGCTTACAATTGGGGTCTGCTTGGGATTCTCTCTTTCTCTCTCTCTCTCTGCCCCTTACCATGCCTCTCTCTCTCTCAACATAAATAAACTTAAGAAAAAAATAAGCAAGACGGTTATTTTCAGGCATCAAAGTGTTCCAGTCTATCTTAAATTAAAGCTTTGCATTAGACAGCCAAAAGAAGGGGAGAATATATTTCACATGTATATATGACAAACAACTCCTACCGAAAATATATAAATAACTTTGGCAAATCAGTGAGAAAAAGACAACCCAACTGAAAAATGAGCAAAAGCTTGAACAGACTTGTCCTAAAAGAAGGTAGCTAATCCTACTAGCTCAAAAAAAAAAAAAGAAAATCTGCTTAAATTCATTAGTCACCAGAAAAATGCAAATTAAACCTAGAAGTGATACTACTAGATAGCTACCCGAGTAGCTAAAATGAAAAGACAGAAACTACCATATATTGAAGAGAATATGGAGCAACAGAAAATTTCAGTCAGCTGCCAGTAGAAATATAAAGTGGGAAAACTCTTTGGCAGTATCTCTTAATACTAGACATAGGCGTACACATCATTACGTACCCAACAGAAATGCACTTGTGTTCTCAGAAGACATCCTCAGGAATGTTTATAGTGGGACTATCCCCATAAGCCCCAAACTGAAATTACCCAAATTTTCATATAATATTATATGACCATGCAAATCAGCGAGTTACAGTTCAGGGCAGAAGCATAGATAAATGGCCTCAGTATAGTCATGAGTGAAAGAAGCCATCCCCCAAAAGACTACATATTCTAGGAGTCAATTTATCCAAAGTACAGAAACAGGAAAACCTGTAATATTAGAAGTCATGTTTTAGGGGAGGTGATTATTGGAAGAAGGCAAGGAGGAGACTCTTGTTTCTTGATTAGATACTGACTACACGGCTTCATGTACCACTTGTGAAGATTTACTTAACTATACACTCATGGCTTGTGGACTTTTGTATGTGTTCTACTTCAGTAAAATCATCCTTTTCCCCATTTCTCTGCAGTATTGTGTCACGTATCTGTCGCTTTGCTTTTCTGTACCTTCCCATATCATCCGCCCATTCCTCTTGCATGCCTATTATCGTCAACAGTGCTTGAACTTTGAGAGTGTGTCTTATAGGAGCCCAACGAGACCAGCGCTAACGGAAGCACTGCTCTGCCCCACCATGCGCTGCGCCTTGCACGCCCAGGCCTAGCTCTCCGGCAGCTCTCCCGAGAGACCCCTGCAAGCCACGCCGAGGATCCCTGGACACGGCAGACACAGGTGTGTGGCTCTGCTTGTGCTCTGCAGCCCTTCTACGAACCTGACCTGGCAGAAATCATGATAGGGGCTTACATAAAACTTCTGAGAAAAATTCAGAACGTAACACATAATCCAGTGAACCATAATGCAAATAGAAGCAGTTCTTTATCTCGGAAGGCCTGAGTTCTTCAACAAAGCTCTTCTGTATAAGCAAAGAGAGGCGAGGCATGGGTTCTATGATTTAGAGGAGTGTTTCTGTCCACTGCTGGGGTGCCTGGGCGGCTCAGTCCGTTAAGCATCGGACTCTTGATTTTGGCTCAAGTCATGATCTCACGGATCGTAGGATCAAGCCCATCTTAGGGCTCTGTGCTGACAGCTGGAGCGTGCTCAGGATTCTCTTTCCGCCCCTCACCAGCTCTCACACATGTTCTCTCAAAATAAATAAACATCAAAAAACAAAACAAGGAATATGAAATTGAAACAAGTAGGCAAGGATAAATTGCCATGTCTAGGGATGCAGGTTTGGCTGATTTATCTTTGAAAATACAAAAATTATACCATCAGAATAGTGGTTCCTTTCTGGGTGCAGTGGGGGTGGGGAGAGAGGGTTGTGATGTGTTGGGGCTCAGGGATAGAGCTTTTGGGGTGCAGTGCTGTGATGGTTATTTTATGTGTCAACGTGGATGACTGTTCAAACATTATTTCTTTGACTCATTTTTCTGATGAGATTACATTTAAATCAGTCAACTTCAAGTAATGTTGATTACCTTTTGTAATGTGGGTGGGCCTCATCCAATCAGTTGAGGGCCCTAATAGAAAAAGACGTTTCTCCCCCAAAGAGGAGGAAATCCTCCCAGGAGACTGACTTCAGACTTGAACTGCAGCATCTTCTCTTCCCTAGGCCTCCAGACCTGCCCTCCAGAATTGGGACTTGGCGGATTCCATTGTCACATGAGCTGGAATTGGTACTGTAGGCTGCTGTGAGCTAGGCATTGGGCTCCTATACAAATATGGAAAAACCAGAAACATGAGCTTCCCAATACCTCCCCACTTAAGGATGAATGGAGGTACAAAGCCGATTCACTGCTAACTTCCTTTCCTTTCTTTATCTTACTATTACCTGAAGGTAAACGGCCATCTTTTGGTAACATGAGCTAAAACTAAAATGATCCCTGTTAACAAATGGCTGATGAAGGAACACATTCAACAGTTCCATGTCTTTTGTGTGGAAAGGACATCACACTGCTGTCAGAAGGGAGGCCTACACAGAGGGCATGAAAAGTTAAGATAACCAGATCACAGGTTGAACTCAATGCTACCCTTCCCTTGTTCCTTAAAATTTAGATAAGATTGATTCCAACATCCATGTCAGGGGTTTTAGAATTCCAAAGCTCTTCTTAGGTGTTCCTTGTTCTCTCTATTCCTATGAGATGGGGATGGGAATTTTTGTTTTCCACCCTGGGCTTCACACAAACAAATGTGGGACTGGTCCTTGACACTCCCTCCAAAGGAACTACACATCAAGAATTTTTCTGGGATGTTTTACAGATCATGGGGAAGATACTACAGAACAAATTATTAGAGTATATGAAACAATTCCTATGGAAAATGTCTTTTTACCCCCTGTGCCCTCATGTCCCACTGTCCCTGCTTGAGAAGGCAGCTTCCTGGCTCCTCTGTGGGCCAAACGCTGAGTCTTTCCTGGTCTCACGGTGACAATGCAATCACTCTTCTTTTGTAGTCTTGGTGTCTGCCACCCGTGTGCCTATGGGTTGCACACCTTTCGCACAGCGGTGGTGTCTTCCTGAGTCAAGGTGTTTCCTTCTAACATGGAGTCCTACCCACTCTTGGAAATAAACTGCTCGCATTCGTTACCTAGGATAGTAGCCAGATCCAGCTCTGGAGACCGTTTCCTTCACCCCAGCTTATCTGTATTCTCCAAAAGCAGCAGTCTCGCAAAAACATCCTTAACTAGATGCAGAGAAGCGGAGTTTGATTAGATAAGACCTGGCTAAGTTTTGTCAGTGATTATTAGAACCATAGGAGACAAGGATGAAATATCAAAAAGTTGTTGAGCCGTGAGAGACCACGTAGCTCTCTCCTCCTCTGAGGACTGGTTTTGCATCTTTGCATTTCTCATCACCTCTCTCGAAAGGCACCCAGGTGTCCCTTCTGCCGAGGGAGGCTTTCCTTTGTCCTGTGGGTGTTTCCTCAGATATAAACAGCCTTGAAGAACCTTTGAAAGTTGGTTACAGACATATAACCATTGTCTACCATGATTTCTTCTGGTGCTTCCTTCTCTCAGTAAAGCAGGTATTTCAAAATGGTACAATCCGAGTTTGTGCAACGGCTTTTCCTACATGACGGTGCGTTATTTGAGATCTGGGACTATGTCTGGTCGTAGGGTTCGGAAGCATGTGTGTTTTTTAACGTGAGTGGCAAATAAGGGCGTGTCAGCCGTATAACGGAAGTTGTGTTTCATGTCTGATTTTCTCAGCACGGTATGGGTTTGAAGTGATCTGATGTAAGCTTGCTTACAATTAAAGAAGAAAATTTAGCAATGCATAATGATCTTAAAGAAATTAAAACTCTTGTCAGTGTACCTTCCTTTAAGTGCAATAAGTAGGTGACTTACTTACGTGACTTTAAGAACTGCTAACTTTCCATTATGTTAGGTTGTCGGGGAGACGGCAAGTGCAGCTGTTGCGAAGACATTTCCCCCTGGGTTTTAAATTAAGTCCTAGGTGTAGAAGGATATAATTGGATACATAAGGGGACTAAGATTTTTACTCTGTCCTCATGGTCCCATGGCTGGACTTGAGAAGGGAACTGACCAAAGACGGTTTAGTAGGAGAAAAGCATATGAAGTTTAAGTGGTGTTAACATTTCATGTAGCGTGAACGCCTTCATAGGAAAGAAACAAATACCCCCAAGGGTTGGATAGGCCAGAGAGCGTTATATTCCATTTTAACAAAGAACAAGAAATTGTAGGGTCATGACGTGACAAAGGGAAGCGAGTTTGAGCCAGGGGCAGTTACTGGGAAATGTGTGCGGAGGGGGAAAGTGATGGAAGATAAGGGTTATTTTAGTTGGTTTATTTGTACATTTTGGTATAAGCTTTCTGTTTCTGGTGATAAGAATATTCTCCTCTTCTTGGTGAAGAAAGGAAATGATACGTTCTTCTTCTAGGGAGAAGGGGGAGGTAAGAGAGCCCTTCCTGTGTCTGCTGTCTCTAAAGTGCCTTCAGATCACAGGAATCAATGTTCCAATGTGGCATATTTTGATCCCCTTAAGATTATAGTTTTAATTTTGATGAAAGTGTCCTCTATTAAAAATAAAGGTCTCAGGAACCTAGAGGAGCAAGGCGGAGTGCAAACCCCAACGGATGGGGCCTGCCAAAGACGGAAGGTTCAAATGATGGTAGAGATTTAACTGAGCTAATATTTCTTGCTGATTATTGTTGTGCGTGTTAACGTTCTGGTTCAAAGATTAGTTGGTCTGCCAAGTTTTGATTGGCCTGCCCCAATTTTATTTTTCCCATAAAACCTTGTTTTTCACATATGAAATGCAAAGTTTCTGAGTATATTTAATATTAAGGCAAAAAATGCATGTATCTGCAATTCCTAGCATAAAGAAGGTCTCAAAAATATTTGCTAAATAAGAAGAAATGACAACTCTGTAAGTATAATTTTCCCGGAACTTTTTGTTGGAGTAACAATTTAGTGATAAAAAGTTGGTTACAGCTGAGCGCCCCTTTTCTCGGGTTCCTAAAGAATTGCCTACCCCTCCAGTGAAATATACCCCTTTTTGTTTCTCGTTATGCCTTTTTTATTTTCCTCCCAACACAGACTCATAATTACCTGTGTGTCTGTGTTTCCCATTAGACTGTGAGCTGTGCCAGGCAGGGTACCTGGTAGGCATTCCACAAATGCAAGTCACTGAATGAATGAATCAAAGTTGAGTGAGTGTATTACTTTCCAACATCTAATGTTAATTTCCTTTGGGAGAGATAGACAAATGACAAAGTTTACCCATCACCAGTCTTCTGTAGTTGCACAGAGAGGCTATTTCTAATAAAGTATTGCATTTATTAAGTATTAAATAAGCACGGACCAGGGAGTTAATATGATGCCATGATTGCAACTACCATATCAAGGAGTCCTTTCATTATCCCCATTTCATCGATGGGGACACTAAAGTCGAGAGATTACACAATCTTCTTAACATCAAATAGCCAGTAAGTGGTAGAGATGAGGTTCTCACCCAGGCAGTCTGATTTCAGAGCCTAGTTCTTAACTTTGATGTACTTAAAAATTTTTTTTTTAAATATTTGTTTATTTTTGAGGGAGGGAGAGAGAGGGGGAGAGGGAGAATGAGCCAGGGAGAGGCAGGGGCTGGGGGTGGGAGTGGGGGACACAGCATCCCAAGCAGGATCAGCACAGAGCCTGATGTGGGGCTCAAACTCAGGGGCCATAAGATCATGACCTGAGCCAAAGTCAGACACTTAACCTGCTGAGCCTCCACAATGCCCCTTATTGTTTCACTGACAGTGTTGTGCAAATGTGTGTATGTGTGAGTGCTGTGTTGCATCACAACTGAAGATGTAAAAGGACCTATAACTCTCCAGTCAGCTGACCTCACTGGATGTAACCAAACACTTTCTCTAGAAGGAACAAAGGATTTATTTCAACCAACCGTATTTAGACTTAAGACTCATTCTGTCTTATCTGGAGCTGTGGTTTGCCATCCTTAGTGACCCTCACCATCTGAACCACCTCATTGTCTAGTGCGTGAAAGACCCCCAGTCCTCTGCTTCTCTCCTCCTCAACAAGTCTGTGAATGTTTCTCTGCCATGTTTTCTCTTGCTTGGCAAGATAGTAAACTCAACAAACCTCTTCTGCCTCGTCTTCCTCTGTTTTCCTTTTAAGGTCCTGGGGGCCTTTGCTTTCTCGGTTGACGATGCACACTGCTGGGGGAGGATGTTCCAAAAGAGCTTCACTGCCTTTAGTTCCCAAACTCCAGATTTAGAAAGCTTGCTCTTTTTCTTTCTTAAGAAACTTTTTAAGATTTATTTATTTTTGAGCGAGTGGCAGAGTGCAAGCAGGGGAGGGGCAGAGAGAGAGACACACACAGAATCCGAAGCAAACTCTAGACTCTGAGCTGTCAGCACAGAGCCTGATGCGGGGCTCAACTCCATGAACCGCGAGGTCATGACCTGAGCTGAAACTGGACGCTTAACCTACTGAGCTGCCCGGGTGCCCCAAGTTTGCTCTTTTTCAATCTAGGTTGCAGAGTGAGACTAATCTGCTTTGCCTCCGAGATGCCAGGATCCCATACAGATTAAAATGTAGCAATAATTATGTAAATTAGTGACAAGATGCCATAAGACAATGCTTTAAATAATGCAGAACTCAAGTTCTGTATGAGAGTATACAGTAATGAGCAGGTCAGCAAGATTTTGCTTAATGGAGTCCCTTTGGGAGCCTGTTCTAAAGGATAAAGGACTAGGAATTAGTTTACTTATGGTTTATAACTGATTTCTACTCCAGGGTGTAGTGGTGCTAAGTATATTTGAAAATAGGTTGTTCTTTTAAGTAAGCGAAAATACACCCCTATGCCAAATTATCCTCCACCTCATGACCCCCAAGTTGTCTAGGTTATTTCAGCTATCTATGCATAAACTTTCATTTAATCCTTTCCCAAATAACTGATTATTAAATATTTGGGAGCCTGTGTTCTTCAGGTTTACTGTGCTGTTACACAGGAAGTGGGGTGTGTAGATGTGCAGGAGAGGGCAAGCATATAGGAACACGGGCGTGGGCATACTTACGTGTGGCGGCGTGGATTTCTGCATTCTGTTCCAAAATGTTCTTTTTTAAAGTAAATGTGTTATTTGTTTTGAGAGAGAGAGAGAGGGAGAGAAAGAGAGCGTTTGCGCATGCACAGAGACAGGGCGGAGAGAGCAAGGGAAACAGAATCTCAAGTAGGCTCCGCAATGTCCGTGCAGAGCCCGAAGCGGGGCTCAAACTCAGGAACTATGAGATCGTGACGTGAGCGGAAACCAGTCAGACCCTTAACCAGCGCCCCTCTGATCCAAAGTGCTCCTACTAAAAAGAAGAGAACTGGGGAATCACACTCGTCAGTGTTTACTTTTAGTTACATTTTAACCCGCTCTTTTCATGCTGTCTCCATGGATTAAGTTTTAATTTTCTTTCACTGTATGTATTTTTGTAAGCTACTTACAAAAACAAAACGTAAAGCATTTTCAACAGATGAAAAATACCCGTTATTCAGCAATTAAACTGAAATTATTGAACTAAAACACTAACAGTATAACTCCCCTCTGTGCATGTTAAAGAGATTTCAGTTTTGTTTTGGCATGTTTGTTTTCTCTGGAGATCTGAATTGATGGTCTTGTGATCAGGATTCAGGGTTCTTATGCATGGCCTCACTGAAGAGATGAGGTTAGAAGAGTGGGTATAATCTGTGATTTGGTGAGAAATCAGAAGGAA
This sequence comes from Suricata suricatta, assembly GCF_006229205.1. NCBI lineage: Eukaryota > Metazoa > Chordata > Mammalia > Carnivora > Herpestidae > Suricata > Suricata suricatta. The sequence goes on from NC_043704.1 coordinate 141,364,783, forward strand.
ACCTTAAAGATTCTGCTCTCATTTGGGACGGAGAAGGAAATGGAGCCCTTTATTTATGATTTCCTATTCTTTGAAGCTGGTGTTTTCAGAGATTCTTTTTTTTCTCCTTTAAATTGGATAATTTATAAATGAATGCTCCCAAAGGAACTCTTAAAATCAAAGACAAAATATGCTGCTTGAAAATTGATTTGTTACCAGTACTTTTTAGCCTAAATATTTCTTGACTCTGATAATTACTTGAATCGAAAATTCCATAAGCTGAACGTCAGGAATGTGCAAATAATGCAAAGGGGAGGGAAAACCATGGTGAGAGCATCTCCTGAGAAGTATTCCGGCTGTGCCTTTCCCATCGTTCATGGAAACAGATCATTACTTCCAGTTCTGCTTACGTAGTTGACCCTTGAACAATCCAGGGCTAGGGGCACTGAGCCCCTGTGTGTTCAAAATCCACGTATAACTTTTGACCCTCCCCTTAGACGTACCTACTAATAGCCTACTATTGACTGGAAGCCTTACAGTAACATAACCAATCAGGTAACACATGTTTTGTATATGTGTTATATACCATATTCTTAAGTTAGAGAAAAGAAAATGTTATTAAGAAAATTATAAGGAAGAGAAAATGCATTTATAGCACTGTATTTATAGAAAAAGAATCTGAGTAGAAGTGGACCTGTGTTGTTCAAGGGCCAATTGTACCTCCCTCTTAGAATTTGGGCTGACTTTGGAAAAAGGGAAAACTAATGATCGTGCTGGGGTAATCTGATCATCAGGTGCGCTACCTGGACGGCCGAGCGCTCTCAGGATGGGAGGAAGGTGGTAGCTGATTTTACAGAGGGAGACAAGGAGCCAATGAGAGATTGGGGAACTGGCCACCTGCCCAGTGACTGTAAACAAGGTTTTTTATGGCTCTTTTAAAACTCCTTCCATGATCGAGGCAGCTTTCAAACTTGAAGAAACGTCAGAATCTCTTGGATGGCTTTTTTAAAATTAAGTTTTTAAATCTTTATTTATTTTTGAGATTCAGAGACCGAGGCAGAGTGCAAGCAGAGGAAGGGCAGAGAGAGAGGGAGACACAGAATCCGAAGCAGGCTCCAGGCTCTGAGCTGTCAGCACAGAGCCCAACGTGGGACTTGAACTCATGAAACATGAGATCATGACCTGGGTCAAAGTCAGATGCTTAATGCTTAACCGACTGAGCCACCCAGGTGCCCCTGGATGGCTTTTTAAGTAGATTGCTGACCCGCCCATCAGACCTTCTGATCCAGTAGGTCTGTGGTGAGGCTGAAAGGTTGCATTTCCAACAGGCTCCCAGGTGGTGTAGACAGAGCTGGTCTTACTGGTGCACTTGGACAGCCACTGCCCTATAAGGTAGGAGACCTATTTCTAAACCTATTTCAGTCATGCCCTGTTAATAACAAGGGAGCATTCAGTGCCAGAACAAAATCTTGAAAATCCGCGGCCTCTTGAGCCTTCTGCTCCTCAGATGCACTCTCTGCTCCCTTGGGGGTAAGGTGGCTTGTGTGGGGGTCCTCAGAGTCACAGGGCAAACATGACGCAGCCTCAAGGAGGGCCAGCTTTCCTTGATGGTAAGCAGTTTAATGTGATATTTTTTTATATTAAAACAAACACACAGCTGTGTTATGAAGTGGAATACAAATGCACATCCATTCCTAAAATAAAGCTCTAGATTTCAAAGAAAGTTTGCCCTTATGGTAGACTGCTTCAGGCTGTGCATCAAGTCTCAGAGGGTGCACGCTGGCTCTCCTCTGGCAATGAGCGGATTTAGCTGAGGAAGAGAAAAGGTTATTTTACATCGATATTAAATACCTTTTTGAGCTGAGAGTTTCTATCTCTGGATTTAGACTCGTCTTCTTCCTGACTATAGTGAGCGATCCTCAGGGTCTAGCCTTCAGGACCAGGTAAGTCCACCTTTTCCCAGGACGTATTGAAACCCCATCATTAGAGATGGCCTTTCCGTTTAATACAGGATGCTGTCAACTTCAAAGTGTTAAAAAATAATCAAAGAAATTAATATTTTAAGCCTTATGGTCTTCATGGAAGAAAAGGAACTAAAGGCAGTTTTGGGGGATTTCTTTTAGTGTGGGTCGTACACACACACACACACACACACACACTAGCAAATACAGCTCTAGGTTTTAGAATATACTAGTTCCCACGTCAGGTGTACTGTCCATTTGAAATGAGTGGCTTGGGGCACCTGGGTGGCTCAGTCGGTTAAGTGTCGGACTTTCACTCAGGTCATGATCTCACAGTTTGGGTTTGAGCCCCGTGTCAGGCTCTATGCTGACAGTTCAGAGCCTGGAGTCTGCTTTGGATTCTGTGGCTCCCTCTGTCTCTCTCTCTCTGCCCCCCCCCAACCCCCCCACTCCGCTCACACTCTGTCTCGGTCTCAAAAATAAACAAACATTAAAAAACTGAAGTGAGTGGCTCTACTCTTTTTATGCCAAGCATGAGCATGGGGCCCTTTCTTTACACCTCAGTTTATGGCTCTATAAGGAGAGTAGCACTCACTTCTAGAACCTACCATATTGTTGCTTTTGTATGTATGTCCTCAAGCTAAGAATGGTTATACAGTTTTAAATGGTTGAAAGAAAATCAAACCAGGAATGATGTTTAATGAAAAGTGAAAATTAATTAAAATTTCTGGGCGCTTGGGTGGCTCAGTCACTTCAATGTCTGACTTTGGCTCAGGTCATGATCTCACAGTTTGTGAGTTTGAGCCGTCATTGGGCTCTGTGCTGACAGCTCAGAGCCTGGAGCCTGCTTCAGATTCTGTGTCTCCCTCTCTCTCACTCTCACTCAAACCCTTTCTCTCTCTCAAAAATAAATAAACATAAAAGAAGATTAAAATCTCTGTTGTAAGAGATGCAGTTCTCATAAATGAAGTTTTATTGGAACACAGCCATGCTCATTTATTTCCTTCTTGTCGATAGCAGCTTTTGGCTGCTTTTACAGTACCAGGGTTATGAGAGAGGCCTTTTAGCCCACAAAGCCTAAACGTATGGACTATTTGGCAGAAACAGTCCACAGATCCCTTATTTAGATCAGACCAGAGACAGGTATGTGTCTGCCTGTAGGGGACCGTGTGCCATAGATCCAACGTCAGGCCACTTCCACTCACAGAGGAAGTTCTCTCGTCTGTCTGTCCTTCCCTCAAGGAACCCTTTGGTAGCTAGGAGTTGTTTGAATGCCTGTCAACTTTTTGCCACAGAAACATTAACGTATCCTTAAAATAGAGTGTCCAAGTTCAGAACTTAAGGTTTTTAGTGGTGAAGGAGGAGAAAGCACCTCTTATTTATTCCTAGAGCAATATTTTTAAAAACCCTAAATTAGGGTGTTGTATGGAAAACAATTTGACAATAAAATATTATGGAGGAAAAAAAAATAAAAAAATATAATGTGATAAAATTTTAAAGCACAATTATGTGTATACATTTAAAAATAAAGGCAGAAATCGTTATCTCAAAAAAAAAACGCTAAATTAATATATCAGTAAATTTTCTTGCCCTAACTCTTAGTCTTTGAACGGAAAAGCTCTGAGTAGGTATGCATGTGGGGTTTGTCTCCTAGGTTGAAGAAATGTACAAAGATCAAGAATTTGTGAATCTCTCTAGTTGATGATGTTGCTAGTCACATCACCTTTTGACAGTTTCTCCAAGGAGAAATAGACACACTTACACACAGATATGTATCTCCATCCCGCCTTCTTCCCAGAAAGCTGGGCCAGAATCAGGGCTTCTGGTGGCTAATTTATCATGGCAGGTGGCCCAGGGAATAGGGACTTGGGTGAGGAAAACAAGAGTAAAGGACAAGTCAAGGCAAGCATGCATTCTTTCTTTTTCTATTTTCTTCTTTCTTAAAAACAAAAAACCTTTGTGATGTAAATCATATAACCCCCCCACACTTAAGGTGTACAGTTTAGTGCTTTCTAGTATATTCAGAGTCATGCATCCATCTTCACAGTCAATTGTTAGAACATTTTCATCTTGTTCCTATTAGTAGTCACTTCTCATTTCCCTCCAACCTCTTCCTGGATTCTGATAATCACCAGTCTACTTTCTGTCTCTCTGGAGCTCTCTATTCTGGACACTTCATATAAACAGAATCACATGACACTGGCTTCTTTCCTTTTGCCATGTAGTAGCCTGTATCAGCACTTCATGTCTTTTCAATGCCAAGTAGCATTCCCCTGCACGAACAAACCACATCTTATTTATCCATTCACCATTTGGTGGACATTTCAGTTGTCTCTGTTTTTTTGGCTATTATTTGGGAGCATTACAAGTCTTTTGTGGATGTATGTTTTCAATTTCAATTTCAAAGAATACCCAATATTCTTGGGTATATTTCTAGGAATGGGATTGATGGATCCTATGTAACTCTATGTGTAACATTTTGCTTGTTTTCCAAAGTGATTTCCTTACGTCTAGCAATGCCGAGGGCTTCAATTTCTGTATATCTTTAGCAGCTCTTGTTATTATCCATCTTTTTGATTTTAGCCACTGCAGGGGATATAAAATGGCATCTTGTTGTGGTTTTGATTTGCTTTTCTCTGATAGCTAATGAAGTTGAACATCTTTCAGACACTTGCTGGCCATTAATATATCTTTGGGGAAAAAATCTAGACAGATCCTTTGCCCATTTTTCCATTGAGTTATTTGTGCTTTTCTTAATTGAATTTTAGGAGTGCTTTATGTATTTTAAATACAAGTACTTAATGAGATTTATGATGTGCAAAAATTTTTCCTATTCTGTGCATTTTTTAAAACTTTCCTAATGGTATTTATTGAGTTTTGGAATTTGACATAGGCCAGTTTATTTTATTCTTTTGTCATTAAATACTAAACGGCTTTGTCTATCTGAAAGTCATGAAGATGAACACGTATATTTTCTTCTAAGAGTCTTATTGTTTTAGTTCTTATGTTTATGTAGGTCTACGATTGATTTTCAGTTCATTTTTGTGTATGTGTGTGAAAAATGGTGCACTTGATTCTTCCGCATATGCATATCCTGTTGTCCTTGGGCCTTTTGTTGACAGACTACACATTCCCCCATTGAGTTATCTTGGTACCTCTGTCAAGAATCAGTTGACCGTATATGCGAAAGCATACTTCTGGATCCTCAATTCTGTTCCACTGGTCTATATGGATAGCCTTATGCCAGTGCCACACTGTCTTTCATTAACTTTTTAAAAGTTTACTTATTTATTTTGAAAGGGGAGGGCAAGAGAGAGGAGGAGAGAGAATCTCAAGGAGGCTCTGCACTGTCAGTACAGAGCCCAGGTCTCGAACTCATGAACCCCTAGTGCCACACTGTCATAATTACTGTAGCTTGGTAGTAAATTTTGGAATTGGGAAGCATGTGAATATTTGTTTCCACCCCAAATTCATATGTTAAATTCTGATGCTCAATATAATAGTTCTTTGGAGGTGAAGCCTTTAGGATTTTCTTAGTTCAGGAAGGTGAAATCCTCCTAAGTCTGATTAGTGTCCAGTAAAAGAGATTCCAGAAAGCTCCCTTACCTGCTTTTCATCATGTGAAGATACAGAAAAGAAAAAAACAAATGCCATCTGTGAACCAGGAAGTAAGTCCTCATCAGACACCAATTCTTCAGGTATCTCAGGATCCTGGACTTGCTAGACTTCAGAGCTGTGCATAATTTTTTTTTTAAAACATCCAGTCTATGATATTCTGTCATAGCAGACAGTCCCAAATGGACTAAGGCAATGTGAGTCGTCCAATATTATTTATTTTTTCAGCACTCTTTCGGCTATTCTGAGGCCCTCAAGTTTCTGTATGAATTTTTGGATCAGCTTGTCAGCTTCTTTCACAAAGAAGCTAACTGGGATTTTGATAGAGATTATGTTGATTCTGTAGATCACTTTTGTATTAGCATGTTAACAATATTAAGTCCTCTGCTCCATGAACATGGATATCCTTTAATTTGTTAAGCTTTACTTTAATTCCTTTGAACAATGTTTTATCATTTTCATGGTATAAATTTTATACTTCTTTTTATTCATAAGTACTTTTACTACTTTTGATGCTATTGCAAATAGAATTGTTTCTTAATTTTATTTTCAGATTGTTCATCACTAGTAGGTTAGAAATACAACCATATTTTGTAAATTTCTCTCGCACTTTGCAAACTTGCTGAACTTATTCATTCTAATTGTTTTTTAGCAGGCTTCTTAGGATATTCTATATATAGAGCCATGCCATCTGAAAAAAAGAGATAATTTTACATTTACCATTTCAATCTGAGTGCCATTTATTTCATTTTCTTGCCAGATTGCCCTGCTTCTCACCTCTCATATAATTTGGAATACAAGGGGGAAGAGTGAACATCCTTGTCATTTTCCTGATCTTAGGGATAAAGCCCTAATATTTTCACAATTAAGTTTGATGTTAGCTGTGGATGCTTTCATAGGTGCTCTTTATTGTGGTGAGAACGTTGCCCTCTATTCCTTTTTTAAAAATCCTTTAATGATAAAAGCTCTTAGATTTTGTCAAATGTATTTTTTTTATATCTTTTGCGTTATGTGTGGGGGTTTTTTTGCCATTTTTTTTTCCTGTTTACACAGTGTGTTACATTGTTTTTTCTGATGTTAAACTAACCTTCCATTCCTGAGATAAATCCTACTTGGTCATAGTTTGTAATACTTCTTATGCTACTGAATTTAGTTTGATGGTATTTTGTTCAAAATTTTTGCATCTATACTTACGACAGCTTTAGTGTGAGGTTTTCCTTTCTTGAGATACTTTTATCTGGCTAGGAATCAGGACAATATCTGACCTCATAGACTGAATTGGGTAGTGTTCTGTCCTCTTGTAGTTTTAAAAAAGAGTTTGTGAAGAATCAGTATTTTTTCTTTAAACATTTAGTAGAAATTACCAGTGAAATAATCTAGAAGGATACATTCTTGAGTTGAACAGCAGTGTAGGCCCCTATGGCTGGATTCGATCCTTTCCCTGTGAAAGATCGAGTGGACTCTATTTCTTTTCCACCAAAGGGACAGAGGAGAGTAGTGTTTATCTCCGCATCAGCTTCCATTCCCCATTCCTCAATAGTTTCCTTGTAAACTGTTAGCTTCCTTGCATATTTCAGGATTTCCACATGTGGGTGTTAAGTGAGTTCTTACAGATGCTCACACTGCAGAGTCAAGCTGAAGTGATACACTATTATGTACAATTGCAGGTAGAAGCTTCTGGGCAGAAGATTGTGGCTGCATCAGTGGTTGCAGTAAATGGTTTGAGTGAAGATGTGAATGAAAGTACAAAAAGTATTCAATACAGTACATCCACTGGAGCCTTTTAGTTTGCTTGTGCCCTCCATTATCTTTAATCCTTCACGGAGACTTTGAAGTAGTGGTCACCTCCCAAATCTACAAAAGACGTAACTGTAGGGGTTGGTGGAGCAAGCTTCTGCTACTACCGCTGTATCTCCTTCTGGGGCCATTGTTGCTATTCATCTCCTTTCTCCATCTCTCATTATAATTCTCCCTCACCTCCGCTCAGTACTTCAGTACAGGCGAGGTGCTGGCCTGGTAGGGTAACCTAGAACTTCATCTTTGAGGTGTGAGTCTTCTGTTGTTGCACCTTTGTTTCTGCAACTTTCCACTTACAGTTATTACTCAGCATGGAAGCACTGAGAGGTGCCTAGAGAATCCCGTGGTACCAGATTTACTCCTTCTGACCCCTCAGTGTATAGTAGCAACTCCTCATAGTAACAGGATCAATTACAACTGCCAATATAGGAACTCCTTTCCCAGCTTGATGCTCTCCTTTCATGAGGAGCCTACAATGGCAAGACGCTAGTTGTAAGTTCGGGTTCAGTGGAATCCAATTCAGCAGAGCCTTATGTTTTAGGGACAAGAAGGACAAATTCCCCAAAGTGAAATATGGACAGAAACAGCACTTTCTATCTCACCCTTTATTTTTCTGGCCAGTTGGTTCTGGTTTTTAGAGACAGCACCATGTTCATCAGCCACTGCTTCAATTCCAAATCCCAGAACAGTGTCCCAAACTCAAAGGGTATTGTTCCTGGAGTGGCCGTAATATGAGATTTCATCATGCCATTAGACTGATTATTTCTGAGTGATGTGGTATATGATAGGACTAGTGGGTCAAATGATCAAATACCCATTGTCATACCTCCATAGCCATAAAGAAAGGTCCTTTAGTTGATGACTGGTAGGATATATTGCTCCAAAGTCTTTGGAGATGCTGGCTCTAGGCCAGGGAGACAATCCCGTATCTATAGTAGGTATCAATTCTGGTAAGCAGAAGTCCAGGTAGAAGTTGTCTGATAGATCAATCAGCCTGTGAGTGGCTGGCTTGTCTCCTCAGGAGATAATTCCATAGTTAAGAGTTCAGCCTCAGACTCTGCAGGACTTGGCAGGCTGGACATTTGGCAGGGACCTTGGAAAGAGGTGTCCCATGCTGTTCCATGCATAGCTTTCATTCCTGCCCCCAGAGCAGGGTCCTTCGTGTAACCTCTGGAGTCAGTGGCTACTTTGTAGTAATCTATAATACAAAGCCCAGGTAGGAGCATGTTTTGTGTCCTCTCCACACATTTTTTGGGGGGGTGGAGGCTCTTATTCCTTCCATATAGCTGATCAGTAAGAGAAGTCATTCAGCAGTGCCCCAAATTTGGCGTTATTCTATGTTCCAGAACAGGTAGTTTCTTTCTTCTTGTGGAGTAGATGACCTCATGTCCTGTTTTCACCTTGGCCTACTGGAAGGATGTCGCTTCACCACTTTCATCAAGGCCACCTCTGACGGGGCTTCGGGGTGGCACCACATGCAGCCGGCACTCACGTGTAGAGTCAGTCCATCAGGGAACTAGGACCGAGGCGTTTTTCTCCTCTCGGAGTTGATCCACTGGTTCTGTCCCCCTGTGCCTGAAAGACAGGAGCTGAGAGACATGAGTCAGCGTGAGTGAGTAGTTCTAGCAGCCTGGGCCAGCTCTTTCATAAGTTATGTATGCCTTGAAGACCTCTTCGTGCCTGGTCTGCATGTGCTATTTCCATCATATGATGAATTGCTGCTGTAGCCATCTAACATTATGACTTGATGGATTTGGTAATATCGGTGCACAACGGGCAGTTCCAGATATATAATTACTTGGTGTCCTGTGGTCAGGCTCTTAAGATTCTACTAGGGCTCCCTAGCACTCCAAGAACTGTTTTTCAACTGGTGAGTAGTTTTCTCCTGCAAGAGGCTTGGCCTTATTCTAGAACCCAGGGGATGTGCACTTGACTCTTCTATTCGGGCTTGTCAAGGACTGTACTCTGCATTGTTATTCAGTGGGAATACCTCTGGTACTATTAAATCTGTTGGGTCATATGGCCTGGGCTGCAGGATGAATGCATACTGGACCCGCTGCAGAATCCAATGAATGTCACTAAAAACTGGTACCTGACTCACCCGATAGATGGCTCAGAGCAATATTCCCAAGTATGATATAAGCAGCCTTTAAAATTCAGAGACCTGTCAGATGCTATACATCTCTTAGAGCTATGTAGTACAAATTATGACGATGTGCTCTTGACCAAGAGAGGATATCCTGACACGCCCCAGGCTGCGACACGTGTCCCCTGCCCCTAGGGACACTATGGTGTGTTGCTGTAGTTACAGATCTTTGTGGGTCAGGGGACCTTGGTTGCCACTTTGGCTTTGCTTTCCCTGACAGCAATTTCATCCATCTTGCCTCTGCCTGTTAAGTAAGGCCACATGGCCCCTGCCATTGTGCAGTCCCCTTGTCCTTATTGAAGCCATAAATCCCAGCTCTGTGTCAGCATCTCCTACCGTTAACTCTGCCTTGTAGAACACAGCACTAGAGAGCCACCCTTGTCCTTACCAGTGTCACTTCCAGGCCACGAGCTAACGCTGCCACCTGAGCTTCTCTTTATATCCCATTTTGGGGTGTTACCCGCTTTTGAATTCCTACTTCAATCTTCTTACCCCTGTAAGCCAGTGGGAATCCAGTGCTGGGGATGGTCGCTACGTCCCCCTTCTCCCATATGCTGCACTGTGGCTGCTTTGTGCCGGGAAAATACAGGATACTTCGGGGAAGCCCCTGCTTTCAGAAATCTGTGGAATAGAACTAGGCAAGCCATCTCCTCTCTGAATTACCCATAATTTCAAGAGGACTCCTTTCATATACTTCCTGTTCATTTTGACTAATTCCAAGAGAGATGGAAATGACACTGATTTCTTATTGATTGTTGCCCTCCTTCTTTTTCTGAAAATCTGTCTGTCTCCCTCCCCAGCTCCAAGCTTATTTTGGCCTCATGTCTTTGCAAGAGGTTGTATGGAGATGTGGTGGCCATTACTAGTGCTCAGTAGTCCCAAGGTCTCTTTAGGGCGTATGAGAAACAGAACTTTGTAACCTCCATGCAGTCAGGCAGAGCTGTTTGCCTAGTTGTCACCAATGGTCTTTGGTTAGATACGACGTATGTCACAGTTGAGTCAAGACGGTTGTATCATCAGTCAGCTCCGACTGTCATAACAAAATACCACAGACTGGGTGACTTCAACCATAGACACGTTTTTCTCACCATTATTATAAACGATACTGGCAAATTTGGTTTCTGGTGAGAGCTCTTTCCCTGCTTTGTGGACTGCTACCTGCTTTCTGTGCCCTCACATGGCCTTTTCACTGTGTGTGCATGGACGGTGAGAGAGAGGTGAGACAGGGAGCGCATGGACTCTCGTGTCTCTTCTTGTAAGGGTACCATCTCTATCAGCTTAGGATCCTATCCGTATGACCTCAGTTAATATTACCTCCATGCAGGTCCAAATATAGCCCCATGTTAGAGCTTCAGAATGTGAATTTTGGAGGGGAGACACCATTCAGCCCATAGCAGCGGTGAAAATCACCTGTGCCATTCTCCATCTTTCTCTTTGCCTGCCTTGACAACCCTGGAAGGCATGTGTTCCAGATGGTATAGTTACAAGATGGACGTGAACTGAACCTTGAGTCAATACTTAGAAGGGTCCGACTTTGGAGAGCCAGTGGAACCACTGAGAACTTTGAGCAAGAAATAGTATGTATTAAGTCATGGAAATACATAGCTGGCTCACTACTGTAGCCTGATCCATCTTATTCTGACTAACACTGGGGGAACATAGCCCCTCATATGTATATACTATCTAATTTCTTTTTGTCTCATCACAAAAAGACTAGCACAAGGTCCTTCAAATCTAGGAAATTTTATTTACTTTTTTTTTCTCTATAGGAGCTGTCATAGGGGAACAAGACATGCCATTTGAAAAAACCTTAAATGTTTATAGATATTTTGCATATTACTTTCCCCCTCATGTCATGATCAGGCTTCCACAAAGATCCTCTTGTTGGATCCACAGTGTTTCAGTCTAAAGGCAAAGAGACTCTAATTTTGAAGGCTCTCTATTCGTACAAGTTATTCTTTTGCATGTTTACTGGTGAAAAGCTTCTCTGCCATTGACATTGAAGAGAATGGCTCCTCTTCTGGAGTGAGTTATCAGTTTAAAAATACGCCTTTCATTTTAATTTAAAATTAATGTGATGTTCAGATTCATCGAGCCGTTGTATCTTCAGTCTCTCAAAATGTGTTTCTAGACTCTCTCTTGCTTTGCCTCTCAGGTAGCTTTATTTATACGCCAGTCTGAAGGTACACAGAGCTTTCTCATGGAATGAATTGTGTTGAACAAATAACAAAAAGCTCCTACCCCGAGGAGTTTGGAGTCTGCAGGCAGGTCACCTAAGCCAGGCTGTGGAATCAAAAACAAGCACCGTGCGTGGGTTAGGATTGTCATTTCTGGAAAGATCAGCGGCGACGGTGTTTTTAGCCCAGTGACACACAATTGATGCAATGGTACAATGATTTATCAGGTAAAATGAGACGTTTAACAATAAAACAGGCCATTAGGAAGCCACCAGTGAGCCATTACAGTAGGCATTTCTGTTGTAAAGATGGCCTCAACCTTATAGCAGGAAGTGACAAAGAAATGGCTTACCCTTCAGGAGCTCTGGGTATGGCGATGCTATTTTTTACTGCTTTTCCGCAGTACCTGAAGGGAACGCAAGAGGACTGAGAAACAAATGCAGTCAACTTTCCATTGCCACTAGTGACAGTACCGTCTCCAATTATAGCCTCCAAGAGATCTCTGAAATTGTATTTCTGAAATGGCCATTTATTAAAAGCTTAAGGCTCTCCTGATAAATACACTGGGAGGTTCTGTCATAGTCCTCGCGGGGACCAAAGGAGACCGCGTTCGTGCTCCGTGTGAGAGCGGGGACAGTGCGGGCTGATGGCGGAGAGGAGGGGCAGTCCAGGGCTGTGATTCAGCTTCGTGAGTAATGAAGTGACAGGCTGGAAGGCAACTTCATTATCTGTGGTGTAGTGGATCCATCCGTCTGCAGGTGGTGAAAGCACATCGAGGAGGCAGGAGGCATAGAATGGGGAAGGAAGTGGCATGTGCTAGTTAGGTGGGTGGCCTTGGGAGTCTGAGAAATTTCACTCTGAATCCTGGACTGAGAGATCTGATACAGATTACTTAACTGCTCGGAGCCTCAATTTCTCGATCAGTAAAATGGGGATAAGAATAGTGCCTTACAAAGGAACTGTTGTACTAGTGAATAAAATAATGGGTAAGGTACTGAGCACAGGACCTGACCCAAAACCCATAATAATAACAACCATTCACTTCTGTGGCCACCTGCTAAGCACTTTATGCGTTAAAATATAAAACCTTTTACTTAGAGCCTAATAAATCCCTGCAAGATGGCACACCCACCTTTATGGGAGGGATCTCCAAGGGAAAGTGAAGTGCAGTGACTTGCCCAGGGACACCGAGGTACTGAGTGGGGTAGCCAGTGCTTTTAGCTACAAAACTGGCCTGCCTTGCACGATGCCACACTGTGAAGAGGTTGAATAAACATTCAGGACAGCCGGCAGAGACCAGTAGCTCAAGAGGGATATTGAAGTAAATTTCTTCCATATAATCCCTGTGGCACAACTTTAGTGTCTTGGCTGCTTGAGAGGATGTGTTGGAGGGAGTAATTCATAGTAGGTGTTCCACTATGTAGGTTGGAATGGTAAAAACACCACATTCCTCAGTGGAGACCATACATACACATGTTTATGAAAAGTATTAGACATTTTTTCAAATGTTTGTTTATTTTGGAGAGAGAGAGAGAGAGAGCGAGCATGAGCAGGGGAGGGGGAGAGAGAGAGGGAAACAGAGGATCCAAAGCAGGCTCTGCACTGCCAATGCAGAGTCCGATGTGGGGCTCGAACCCACGAACCATGAGATCATGACATGAGCCGAGGTCAGACATTTTACCAACTGAGCCACCCAGGTGCCCCAAAATACTGGACATTCTTATATGGCCAGTGATAATGATTCTGTTACAGAATTTATAGTTTCAGCCAGCTTTTTCTAGAACCAGGTACTCTAAGCTTTCTTAGTCCTTTTCCCTAGTCCCTGGGACCTGTTTGGTTACCACAGAGAACTGGAATGAATACGTGACTTATATGAGGATTTCTTCTATGTGCTAGTAGGCCCAGGTGGTGACATATCAGTATATTTGTGTTGGTTATGATGGCTCTTCAGAGTGCGGAAGGTGCTGGGGCAAGAGCCAGTGGACCTGACTTCTAGTCACGGCCCCACTGTTTGTTAGCTGTGTTCATGTTCATCAATAATTTATTCACCAGATACTGGATCCCAGGTTAAGACTCGGTCCTTACACTAAAGCTAATAGTCAGATAACAAAGACAAATTCATAAACAAATAACACAAACTCTCCCAGAATAGGCATTTGAGAGTATGTGGTCATTGCAATTTAAAAGGAGGAGGTGAATTACCTACGTGGGAAGCAATAAAAGGATTTTAATGGCAACATTCACTTTCATACACATTTTCAAGTGCCTACTTTAGAGGAACTGTGTGACGGACTGATGTTATGGGTGGTGGAAAAATAAAACAAAGTTCATGAGTGCCCTCAAGAAATTCGCAGAAGACAATCTGGTGTGTAAAAAGGTAAATGACCCTGGAGTGGGTTGGATGCAGTAATGGGACCCTGGGCATGCGTATCATTGGTATGACCATTGTATTAGTCGGGTCTTAGTGGCAAGGGGAAAATTATTTGTGGATAATTTAAGCAGATAAAGACTAAAGTAGGTAGCTCACTCAGTTGCCTGGAAGGATGGAAGAAAACCAGGTTGGCAAAAAGGCAGAAGTAAATGGAAGCAAGATAACCCACCAGTCCTTCCCACTGGCTGCATCACTCCACTAAGGACCCTTTGGCTGTCGATACCAAGTGACAGTGCCCCATCCTGAACTGTGCTGGATGCTGCCTGTGGTCCACTCTAGACACAGAGTCTAGACATATGCATGTCTGATGCGATGTGTAGGTCTCCTGCTTTTTCGTGCTTTCTCCCCAGGGGCAAAGGGAACTGGAAAAGGGAGTCTTTGGCAACTTCTATAGGTGGAGCAGTTTCTCCTTCTCACTAAGTCCGTTAAAATGAGTGAAACTCTACAGAGGTACGAAGAGAGCAGAAACTGGCCAGCCAAAATCCATGGAAGATAGTGGAAGGCCATGCTTTCATCTTTGCCGACTGTCCTGTGCCTACTGCTAAAAAGCCAGTTGATTTATTATCATTTCACATCCGTGGAAGAATATGTAGAAAACTACCAGTAAGTGCTACAGCAATTGCCCAAAAGAAAATCCCATATATCTGCACCTTCATAAGCTGTGTGGTTTTTCCCCTATTTCTTTGTAAGCTAGGCACAAGATGTACACTTGGCCGAGCCCCCCAGCTGAAACGTGGCTCTGGCTCCGTACCAGAGAGCTCAGAAACAGGCGCAGGGCTCTTTTGTTCCCCTTTTTTTATTTTTTTGGAATAATTTACTTTTCCTATTTCTTTCTTACCAATTCAGCCAACATACTTTATCTCAAGGAAATTACATTTGCTCACGTAGGTGTGTGAATAAGCAGAATGACAAGAGTTTGTTTCTGCTAGAATTAGATGGATATTGCAATTACTTGGGAAAAGAACGTTTCCCTAAATTCAGCAATGAATCCTCTACAGATCAAAACAAAGATCACTTGAAAGATGGTTCTTTTGCCTTAATACATATTGTATTTTGTGAGCATGTAACAACCTCTTATTATGCGGTAGAATTCTCTTTTTGGCACTCAGGAAAACAAACATATTTTGAACTTCACCACAATAGGAAGAACAGATAAGCTGAGTTTTTGGTCAAACAAAAGGGGATTATGAGCTTTTCAAGTGTGTGTGTGATAAAGACTGAAAAGGAAGTGTTAGGGATGTTTTCGCAGCTCAAAAGAGTATTAAACCTAGAGCCTCCATTTAAGATGATAAGGAGAGTTTTCGTTCCTGGCCACGTTCTTCAAGTTCTTCCAGGCTCTCTTAGGTGCCCTCCCCTACCTTCCTTTTTTTTTTGGATTTCTGTTAACAATTTATGATCTGCTAAGCCTCAGGTTTTATCTCAGTTTTTAGTTTACTTATTTGTTTACCTAATGGTTGGTAACCTTCTTAAAGACTGAGAGTGTGTTCTTTCTAGAAGGCTTATTAGCTTTTACCATGGCTCTTCTAGCCTCTAGGTAAGTCAGAAATCAGAACCCCAGAAGGGATGAGTGATTTGAACATAGATGCCTTAATAGTATCATGGAATCAAAGTAGATATTTATTTTCTATGCAAAGTTACATGTGTCCATCAAATAGTAGACTTCGAGTATATGTTATAGGTGTGACGGCATGTTAGGTATCGGTGCTAGATATGACATGTAACAGAGGTGAATCTTCTCACTCGGATATTAGAATCCAGAAGAATGTGCTTTCAGGGGCAGATAGTGTGAAATTATACATGGCTCCAAGGACAGAGAGGAAGGTCCACAATACATTTCGGGCCAGATGATTGTGGATAATCTGAGGCAAGGGACTCATGTGTCTTAACAGAGATGCTGTTGATATACTTAGATTTAAGCATATTTCTACTGTTTTTATTTAAAATCTTATTGGTCAGCAGCTGTGATGGCAACTTCTCACTCCTTTCCTCAACATTTGTCTCTATATGAAAAATGACATATATTAAGTTGGAATACAGAGGAAAACCACAAATTATAGTGTGCTCCAGCAAAGAGAGGAAAAACAAAAAGGTGAAAATGTCTCAAACGGAGAACATGAATATTACACGTTTTCTTGGGGAATCACCAAGGGCTCCTGGAAGCAACAACAAAGATATAATTAAAGGAAACATTCTGGATTGGAAATGGAAATGGTTCTGAGAATGTACATTGGAAAGACTGGTGGGGGGTGAGGGTTCTAAACACGGTATGTCTTGGCAATATTTTTAAAAAGAAGAAAAATCCTCTAATAAATATATATTTAGGAAAAAATTCCCAGTGCGTCTGTGAAGGGAAAGAAGTGAGTGTCACCAGACTTTAATAGGATGTTCCTAAAACCAATGAAATGATATTTACCAATGTTGAAGTACAAGAATTCTAACCCAAGAATTTTAAGCCAGTTTATTTTTCATAATGAAGTTAATAGAAACTCTATATTATTTCATGAGTAAGAATGCAGAAATTTGCCACCCACATACAAACCCTTTTGGGGAAAAACATTAAAAAAAAAGATGTTCTTCCTAACTGAAGGACATACTGAAATTAAATCTAATGTATTTAGAAAGCGCTATTCTTGCTAGGAAAATTCCATTTTAAAACAGGTATAGTTTAAAATAAAATGATTAATATAAATATTTGTACCACAGCATTATTTATAATTGTACAGGGGGACAAAAAGCTAAATGTTCAACATTAGGAGAATGTCCATAGGGTAGAATGTAATGTCTCTTGAGTTATAAAATAATTATGTTAAGTGACACCTGGATGGCTCAATTGGTTGAGTGTCCGACTTCGGCTCAGGTCATGATCTTGTGTTCATGGGTTTGAGCCCCGCGTTGGGCTCTGTGCTGACGGCTTGGAGCCTGCTTCGGATTCTGTGTCTCCCAATCTCTCTGTCCCTCCCCAACTCATGCTCTGTGTCTCTCTTTCAAAAATAGATAAACATTAAAAAAAAATTGAAAAAGATTCTGTTAAGACTGCATCATATGATTTCCTTATATTAAGTTGAAAAAACACAGAAAATATATATGTGTGTGTGTATATATATACACACACACATACATATATATATATATACACACATTTGTATGGATGTGTGTTCACACAGAAATACATGTTTTGCTTTCTTCTATAATTTTATTCAGGAATTTCTACAAGGCATATAAATCATTTTTTATAATTAGAAATATAAGAATATAAAAATAAAACTTTTTTAAAAAATAGTAAGAGGCATATGTAAGAATTTTGTCAAGAATTTAAAATTCTAGATGGATTTTAGTCTAGAAAAAGACTCTTTCCTGCCCACCTCCCCTTTCCCTGCTCCCAAATCATAATGTAGCTATATTCACATCAAAAGAAGGCAGAATTAATAATCTGGGCAACACAGTAAAATGCTTACAAATAGCATGAATAATCAGCCCCTGGGGGGCTTAGTCGGTTAAATATCTGACTTGGGTCATGATCTCATAGTTTGTGAATTCCAGCCCTGTGTTGGGCTCTGTGCTAATAGCTCAGAGCCTGGAAACTATTTCAATTCTGTGTCTCCCCCTCTCTCTGCTTCTCCCATAACAAAACAAAACAACCAAATGGCTTGAATAAGACAGTATTTTATTTATTTTGCAGGGGAGTGAAAAAGAAACTAAAGTTGATTTTTAAATAAGAATCAATACACGAGACTTTGTTTCATTAGTTCCCCTTTTTTAGAACTTAAAAAAAATTATATTTGCCTTTTTTTTTTTGGCAAACTGGAAAGTAGAATAAATGGTAATAAGGATTTATTATTTTTATATAATGTAAATATAAAATATATAAAAATAGTATATGTCTATAATATATTCTATAATGTTACTCCAGAAGAGGAACACAGGCATTAAGAAAATACCCAGATACTTGAAATGATTTCTGATATCAAGCACAGATGAACTGTTCTCTGGAGAAAGGGACATCCTTGAAGAGCAGATAAGAGGAAGTAAAGCAGGGTCCTTGAGGAAAATATACACTCCATAATTTACAAATAAAAAAGAGAAATGGGTTGTGGATATGGCAGACTTGTAAATTTAATGCCAATTTCTGGGTAAAACTTGGGCAAATCAATAACAAATGATTCGAGAATTCCTAGAACAGGGGGCAGCCACTACATTTCAGGTTATATTCCAAAAGGGCAGGCATACAAGCTACCCTTGATTTGTTTTTTGATACATTAATTACTAGACTTGTAAATCAAGTGCTATTAAAAAAAATATCCAGGTCTTCATTAATTTGGGCAAGATGTTTGACAGTTCTTACTTATTTCCTGTAGGCAAATTGGAAAGCTGTCAAAGCTGTCAATAAAAAACGTAGTCACACGCACAAAAATAGTCATTACGTTTTACTCTGAGGTGGAATGGGAACACCCAGCCTCGCTGTCCTGCCCTGTCCCTTTCACAAAACTGGTCAAAAGTTAGACGTGAGCTGCAGCCTGCAGATCACATAATAAATCTGGAACTCAGCATAAGGTAGGCCAGTTGGAACAAACAGCCAAACCCAACCCAACCTCACTGAAACATAATAAAGTTCAAATTCAAGTGTTTAGGTAAGAAAATAAAGAAGAATGGGGAAGGGGGGACCTATCTGGACCCATCTGGACTGTTGTTAACATAAACATGCGCAGGTTTTTATACAAGCCAAATACCTAAAGGGACCAGGGATGATATAACTATTAAACATTCTCATTTCTTTTCAAATTGTGTTAATATCAGGTTAATGCCAGGTGCAGGGAAGCTGATGGATGGATCCTTCTCAAATTGTGCTTTTCAGTTTATATCAGAGTGTGGTTATCTATTACATGATTCATTGATAAGCCAAGAGGAGAGTGATCAGAGAATTTCCATGAGATTAAAACACAATTTTTAAATTTCCATGAAATTAAAAAAAAGTACCTCTCTAATAGTACTGTGGATATTTGGCTAATGGGAGAAAGATTTGAGGGCCACATGGATAACATCTTTATTTAAAGGAAAGAGATTAATTTTGCATTGTTCTAGCAGGTGGTAGAAATAGTTATAAGGATGTGGAATCCAGTTCAGCTTGAAGAACTTCTTAAACTATTAGAATCCTGGGAAGTTGGAGTGGAAAGCCTCAGGAGGCAATGAGTTCTTAAAATGGTTAGTATTCAGATATGTAATTGACAGCTCTTCAGGTGAGGGTTTTTACGTGGAGTGAAAGTTGAGTGGTAGTCAAAAGACTCCTAACTCTGAGATGGTCTGACCTTGTCGAATCTGCTTTTAACTCCAAAAGCTAAATTTTAGTATCTTGAAAAATCACCCTTGTATTGTAAAATGACTTGGTGAAGATAGTAAACAGAAACTTTGTGAAGAGAAGAAATGTGTTCAGCTTACTGTTC
This sequence comes from Suricata suricatta, assembly GCF_006229205.1. Taxonomy (NCBI): domain Eukaryota; kingdom Metazoa; phylum Chordata; class Mammalia; order Carnivora; family Herpestidae; genus Suricata; species Suricata suricatta. The sequence goes on from NC_043704.1 coordinate 141,384,327, forward strand.
TTTGATGGAGGTCTGGGCTGAGAGTGACATTACCAGTGACATATATAAGTAACAACACAAGTTTGAACTTTGTGAGTTCACTTATATGTGACTTAAAAAAAACTATAGTATACTGCTGTATATGTATATTCTTTTTTTCAATTTTTAAATGTTTTTTATTTATTTTTGAGAGACAAGAGAGAGAGACAGTGAGAACAGGGGAGGGTCAGAGGGAGAGGGAGGTACAGAATCCGAAGCAGGCTCCAGGCTCTGAGCTGTCAGCACAGAGCCCGAAGTGGGGCTCAAACCCACGAACCATGAGATCATGACCTGAGCCGAAGCTGGATGCTTAACCGACTGAGCCACCCAGGCACCTCTCTCTTATGATTTTCTGTATATTTTTCTCTAGCTTTATTACAACAATCAGTATATAACATACAAAATGTGTGTTACAGTCAACTGTGTGTGTTAGTTGTAAGGCTTCTTGTTAACAATTGGCTATTAATAATTAAGTGTCAGGGGAGTCAAAAGTTACACATTTACTTTCAATTCTGAGACAGTCAGTTCCACAACCCCCCACCCCGCCACATTATCCAAGGGTTGACTGTATACATACCAGGGCCAATCACTACTTAGGACTGTTGCTTTGTGCTGTCATTCTTCAAATATTAAAATTTTTAACTCCCCTCAGAATTACCTTTAACAATGAGTAAGAATTTTTGTCAGTACATTTTAGTATGCTTTTAAATAACCAGAACAAGACTTTTGTATCTGATTAAATCCTAATTCTAGGCACACAGATTGTTAGCGTCAACTTTCACAGCCAAGGCATGTAGGTAATGTTTGGCAAGATTACAGTCTGCATTAACACTATAATTATGCCCGAGTTTATTGAATATTAACTCTTTGTGAGACACATGTACAGTCACTTAATGTGCTTTATGTCCTTGAATCCTCAAGAAAATTCTGATAGATAGCATTCCCATGTTTTGGGTGGGAGACTGAGGTGGAGAGAGTTCCTTGTCATGATGATTCAGAACTTGGACTTTTACCCCTGCACCTCCTGTCACTATAGAATAGTGAGATTTATTTTGAATACTCAAGAATTCACAGTTCATTCCACTCTCTCCCTCCAGTCATCCAGGAACAGACACCTCAAGAATTTCCTTTTATAACTTAAACAAACAAAGAAAAAAACCCCAGTTACGCATGAAAACAAAACTCAGGCTTTGTTTTTTTGTCTAATCACTTCTTCGATCCAGCCTACTTGCATGTTATTACAAGTTATATTTCTTAAACTTTCAGGATTGCTTCCAAAAGCTAAATTTTTAAAGTCATAGACCTCAGGTGAGGAGAACTCGGGTGACTCAGTTGGTTAAGCATCTGACTCTTGATTTTGGCTCAGGTCATGATCTCCTGTTTCCTGGGTTCGAGCCCCACATCAGTGCGGAGCCTCTTTGGGATTCTCTCCCACCCCCCTGCCCCTCCCCTGCTCACACTTGTTCGTGCACTCTCTCTTTCTCTCTCAAAATAAATAAATACATTTTAAAACATATATTCTAGTGAGTCTAAATTTGTCATGTTCCCAACCATCATCCTTTTGGTGCCCATAAGGTGCCTCTAGGTCTCACTTAAGACCATCAGCTGGGACCATCCACTGGAGTCCACAATGGGCAGAGGCCTGACCTGTTCCCTTGGAGAATAACTAAAGAAAGAGAAGATTGGCAGCCTACAAAACACAAAGTTACAGAAGAACACACTCAGAGGGATATGCGGGAGCAGGGATGAATTAACCCATCTGTAGGAGGTCAACTAGCTAATCTGTTGTATTTCTATGGAGCGTTGGCTGCCATGGCTGAGCGTATGATTAAGTGTCTCAATGCAAATATTGTGAAAAGCGTTTCTGCAGCGGAGTGGGCTTCCTACCTTTTTATTCGTTCCAGCCTTGCAGGATTAGTCATTGATTTCAGCAACAAGGAACACATACAGAATCGTCACCTGCAGGTGATCGCCTCTCTCGTTCACTGAGCAGGCTACGGGAGGCGGCAAGGTTACTTAGTGGGATATATTAATTCAACCAAGTATCTAAATACACAGCCGCGCTTATTGAGATAAGGCTGTGATATATTTGTAACAATTTTCCTTCCTCTTCTGGTTTCTATGAGTGCGTTTGCTTTCCTCATGGAAAAATCCTTTGAGAGCCTCTCTCATTGGATGCTCTATTGCAAAGGGAATAGAGGTGATATCGAAATCCTTCATTCTTCATTAGTTTGGGGGCTGTAGGGAAGGTATTTTGGACAGTGAAAACTTTTCTGGTTCTCTTTTTCTGGCTTTCTATCTCTGTCTCCCTCCTTTCCTGCCTCCTTTGGTATATGTTCACTCTTCTATCCATTCGAACTCAGTTAAAATAGTTTGGGGCAAGTAACTAGCTGCTAAAATCACAGAATGGGAAAAGTCCTCTCTGGGCTATAATTCTTCAGGGATTTCGGTCGTAAAGAAAATATTTTAGCGCGTGGGTGCTCCAAATTTCCATTGAAAAGTCTCTAGCTAAACATCTCATGCTTATTCAGAGACATGGTTATCTGATTGGATACAGGGCTTGGCAGAAATCACTTTTCAGCTCAGACATGGGATGGCGACAGAGTCTCATTACGTTAATTTTATTTACAGGGCAGCCCGGTTTCCTGTGCTGTGAGCTGGGTGCTTATTCAGCTGCCTTGGCTTAGGTGGGCTTGCTGCAAGGCGTATTTTTGTTTCCGAACCATTTTGGCCCGGGAAAGATGTCTGGCCCCGTTTCACTTTCATGCCTCTGATGAAAGCCACAGAAGTTTCCAGGGAGCCAGAGCAAGCGACTTGTGGGGCCCTTCCCTGAGCCATGTGGATGGCTACTGAAGGGTGGGTTCTTATCCAAAGACCCCCATATCCTGAGGCCTTTACTTTTGCAGAGGAAAGGAATGCTGTCACAGAGTGAGGCATGGACCTCCCCAGGCCACGCCTCTGAGGCAGGGCACCCAACCTCTGGGGTCCTAGATCTGCTGCTTTTCTTCCTGGCATGTGTGGATGGAGCACCTTCTACCCCGGAGGCCCTGTGTTAGTACTTATTCAAAAGGGGTTGAAAACCTGAAAAAGAGTCTAGATTTAACTTTGAGGCTGCTACCGTGGTTTTTCTTCTGTTTGTTCTTTCATGTACTGATATTCCTATGCACCTCAGGCCACCTACACGGATTTTTATTCACGTGACCGTGACAACCTGTGGATGCAGGGGGTGGAGACAGTGACAACACACCCATTTCATAAAGGCCAAGTGACTTATTCAGCTCACGCAGCTGGAACTTAAACCTCAGTCTCCTAACAAATAATCCGTGAATCCTTCTCACTCAGGAATGGTCCTGATCAAAATTAATATGTTAATGATTAATCTTCAGAAATTAAGTTTGCCATCCCATTGTACTACATTTGGAAAACAGTTATAGATTAGACTCTCCTCAGATCTCCAGGAGATAGTGATGGTCACTGAGACATTAAGTCACAACTAAATTTAAATTTATATTCGACCAAAATTAAACCTTCTTTCGGAGTATTAGCAGGAGACCAAATTGTACTTTCTGTTGGGTTAGCTGGTTCCAAAAGCTGATGCATTTGTGTGTTAGGACTGTTAAAAAAAAAAAAAAAAAGCACTTCCTTATGCATTCATATATAGGATCTGGACTCCCCCTGGACTCCATCCCAAACTAACTCCAACCAGTAGTTCCTGTTTACCGAGCCCATGCTCTCACTGGGTACAGTGCTAAGAGCTTTGCTTATGTTATTTTGTAATTACCAGGCAGCAAGTTGGGTACCGTGAGTCTGATGAAGATGTGGAGGCCCAGAGAGTAAAGCACTTACTTAGTAACTGAGAAACTGGGATTGGAAAGCAGGCCTAACTCAGAAGCTCAGGTTTGCACCTAAATCTCCCACAGCCAGTGCCCCAGGCATGGAGCAAGATCTCCTGCTACTTCAAGCTGCCTCCCTTCTTTGTCTTCTTAGTCCAGAGCTTCTTAGTACTGCCATAATTAGGTAGGAAGGGCGACCAGAAATTCCTACGCTCATCACCTGCTCCCTCCCCACAAGAGTGGCAAAATTGGCAAGTTCCCATTGGAATTGAAATGTCTGGCATGTATGTTTGTTTTAGTGCAGGTTTGCTGAAATAGGATCTTGCCACAGATATCTCTATGTTTCATGCTCGATGAAAGAGAAAATAGGAAAACAAAAAAAAGAAAGAAAAGCAAGCATTTGCTTTAGTGGGTAGACATAAAGGCTGAGATGTTTCTCTTATCCTAAAAGATCTGGATAATTGCCTCCATTTTCCTCTTCTCATTTCAGGTGCAGACATGGCCTCATTTTTTGAGAGCTTTCTCTACTAATAAGGTTCCAATATATTTGAAGTTTTCAGTTTTCTCAAGTAGAATGTAATAAGATCTTTCTCTTTGGGGCCTCTTGTAAGTGTATTCTAAAAGAATTGTTAAAATATGCCTGCTTAACAGGGTTAGCAAATATTCACATCCCTTCAATGGTACCAGCTTGGTAGAGTGATAGGAATTGGGCAGGAAGTTAGGAGGACAGTAAACCAGTAACACCACGCATCGAGCATCGATGCCGTTCTTCTGCTTCTCTCCCACTGCTTAAAAAGTCACGCTAGATTTTGAACTGAGCACTTCTCAGTTGTTATTTAAAAATATATTCTTGAGTTTCCTTGCATGCTGGAAATGAAGCTTGCATTTTTCTCGATTTTTAAGGTTGACACATTAAAACGGGATATTTTAGAACCGATTTCTTCAGCAGCTGAGACTGTTTTCTCTAACATTTTATTCAAAAACAATGTCCATAGTAGAATCAACAACCAGAAAATCAGGACTGATACAGAGAAAGCTGCCGCCAGATGGGGACCACAGTTGGGTGGCAAAGTGTTTGGAATATAAAGAAGAAATAGTCTGTAAATTTTATAATGGGGAAATTGGATGAGCAGTACAAATTTATGATCTCAACCCTGTGATTGAGCCAAAGGCAACGTGGGTCCCAGTATACCTTCCTTGTTCTACTAGATTTTCTGACTTCAGGGAACCCAGCTGGTGGATGGGAAAAACGACAGCAATAGTCACGGTTTAAATCTGCGACTAAGCTCACCTAACTTCTCATTATTATCTTAATTTACTTCAGATTGAGTCTGTGGAAATTTGCTTTTATGTGGAGATTATCCTAACATCTAAAAATAATGTAAGCTATGTTGCTACATATTCTGATATGCAAAATATATTGAAATGTTTTATCTGCATATCATGCTCTCATAGATTTCAGCTGATAGACCTCCAACATATGGCCAAGAAAATTAACCCTTCCTTAAAGGCTAGAGGTAGTTCATGGAGCTTTGGAAAATTAGCCAAACATACTACTTTGGCTTTTTCTCCTTATTGTTCACAATGTCATAAACAAAGTAAAGATATGTTATGCAGAAAAAGCAGAAGAGTTAGGTTCTGCCTTCAGAGTTAGTAACTGGTATTCAGGGAGGCCTGCAGCTCAGTGAGAAGATGATAATGAAATAGCCACTTCCTATATATCAAAGGAAAAATAGAGGCCTGATCCAGGAGAGCAGGTGAAGAAAAGACAGGTCTGCCTTACCCTTTCATTTCTTTGGTTTTGGTTGTTCAATTGATTCATTGATTTATTCGCTGATTCATTGATTCATTCATGGATTCGTCAGTTCACTGATTGACTTATTCATTCATTCGTTGATACATTCAGTCATTTGACAATGCATTGAGTGCATATTTTCTGCCAGGCATATTGCTAATTTCGGGGGACAAAACAGTGAACAGGATGGAAATGGTTCCATTCTCCACGGAATTAAGAGAATGGATAAATAAATGGGCAGTGCCAAGTCTGGGATAAAATCATGAGAAGTGAGGAGACTGCATGTAGCCAAACTTCTCACTCAGACGGTGGCATGGGAGAGGTGGGGAGTCCTGAGGCTTCGCTGAGCAAGTGAAGTGTGTTCTGGAACCTGAGGAACTGATTAGGAAGAAGGAGACATGTGTATGAAGGTGGGATATTCCCTCCCCTCAAATATTTATCTAAAATGTAAGATTCAGGGAAGAGAAGAATGTTCTGAAGAATCGTCTTCTGTGAGGGCCACCTACCTACCTTATCTCTATCAGGAGATAAACTGCTACCTCAGGGCATTTGCTTTAGTTTCTGTTTGTTTATTTGTTTGTTTCGAGACCTATTAGTTGAATCCACAGAAGTGTCACTGTAAGCTTTGAGCTAACTTTAAATTGTAGCTATTCCTAATTGGGGATAGTCAAGGAATCCAACTTTGTCTGAATTGATTCCTTAAGGATCGAACTGACAGTCATGTGGACAAGGGCTGATGAAACCTTGACCTTTGGTCTTGTGTTTGGGACAGTAAGAATTTATTCATTCTGGTCTCTGTCATCATCATGAAGCCACTGAAAAGTCAGGTCCTCTAAAAGTTTAATGGGATTCCCAGAGAAGAATTTTAGTTTCCTGTACCTGTCATTGGTTGACAGCTTTAAAAGATATTTTTATGGTGCCTGGGTGGCTCAGTTGGGTAAATGTCTGACTTTGTCATGGGTTCGAGCCCCGCATGGGGCTCTCTGCTGTCAGCATGGAGCCTGTTTTGGACCCTCTGTCTCCCCCTCTCTCTGCCCCTTCCCTGCTTGCACGTGTGCACCCTCTCTTAAAAATAAACATTTTAAAAATAAAATATTTTCAATGTTCAGGATCAGTTGAGGTGGGAGGTTTAGATGGAAATTTAAATTCTTTTTTTATTTTTAAACATTTATTCATTTTTGAGAGACAGAGAAAGAGCATGAGCAGGGAGGGGCAGAGTGAGGGGCTCGAACCTACGAAACACGATATCATGACCTGAGCCGAAGTCAGACGCTTAACCAACTAAGCCACCCAGGCGACTCTGGAAACATGAATTCTGAAAATGTCTCCTATTATCTATCCTTTGCCTGTATTTAAAATAACTCAACAGAAAACTATAGCGTAGGAGTAACAAAGTCAGCATGAAAAAGCAGATTGTGCTATGTTTTTGAATTTGTAATTCCATATCATCTATGAAATTGTGAGATTTCTTATTTTATATTTGTACTCACTTGCTTAAATTTTCATGAGCCATTTCAGGGGCTTCATTCAGAAGGTTTCAGTTTTCTGCCCAAACAAGCTGGGTGACTCACAGCACTTTTTGTATGAATATCCTACCAGCTTTTAAGCCATACAAATGGATAAAATGTAATTACTAGAATTAATGTGAAAAAATTAATAAATCCATACAAAATCCTAGAACTATTACTGAATATGTTGTAAATAGAGGCAAATTTTAAAACTACAGCTAAACTTTAACCTGGTGTTTTAATAAGAGTTCATTAAACTGCTACTAAATGGTCTCATGGAAAATGTATTTGTTTGGGTCCAATTTAATAAACATGTATTAAGCTCCCACTTTGCACAAAGCACTTTACCTTTCCAAGTAACTGTTTTACTCTTCTGGATCCACTCTTTAAATACTCGGGTACGAGCATCTTTTCATTCAAGTGTGGGATTTTAATTCCTCTATCAGAATTATATATATATATATATATATATATATATATATATATATATATATATATTAACATTTCCTTCAGTTTTATTACCTTCTATCAAAAGAGTACAAAACCATCAAAGCAAATTAGGAAAATAAATTATCTGTATTCCCAAAATCTAGTTACAAACATTGTTAAATTTTGTTCTTCTCTCTTTTAACACATATTTTTTTAATCTCTAATTTGGGTTTTTATTTTATTTATTAAATCTATTATTTACTAATCAGCTTTTGCTAGATTATTAAATAATCTCCACGCCATGAGCATTTTCCCATTCTTTTTTTTTTAATGTTTGTTTATTTTGAGAGAGTGTGCACAGGAGTGCAAATGGAGGTGGGGCAGAGAGAAAGGGAGAGAGAGAATCCCAAGAAGGCTCTGCTGAGCATAGAACCTGATGCAGGGCTTGATCTCACGTCTGCAAGATCATGACCTGAGCTGATATCAAGAATTGGACACTTAACCAACTGAGACATCCAGGCACTCCACATTTCCCCATTTCTTATATATTTTTTCAGGCATATGATTTTTAGCACCTGAATAGTGTTCTACCAAAGAAATGAAGTTACTTAGGTAATCCTATATTGTTGGACATTGTATTAATTAGGGTACAGACTATGCAGCTGCAACAGTAGTCATTCAGATCCAATAGAAGTTTACTTCTCTGTCTTGATTGAGTTCAGAGATAGGCAGGTGGCATGGTTGGGATGAGTGGCTTTGCCCCTGTAAGGTTCTAGAAATTCTTTGTTATTTCTCTTACAGCTTCAAGAGTTTTACCCTCTTCTGTGTGGTTGGAATTATTTCTTGAGCACCATGTCCTTGCCCTTTATATGAAAGACAAGTTACTTCCTTATAAAAATGTCATCTGATAAAACCTGGGGGAAAGAGTGGTGGTGGTCTTACAAAATGAAGAAGGGGAGAGTAGGATGTGGGGAGCAATGTATCATCTCTGCTAGAGACATCTAGCTTTGCTCCCCCACTTCGTCTAGTGTAAATATTAACCAGAACTATCTTGTATATCAATATTGTGTATATTTGATAACTGATTTGAAATAACTATGGAATAATAGGTAAAAACAACATCCTCTTGCAGCTTTTGATCTATGCTTTCTGATTGTTTTTCGGGAAGATTCAATCTTAAGTATTCTTTATTTTACTCTTTGGCAAGTTTTTAGTTCCCATGGCATCTTATTATCATATTTATTTGCATTTATTTTATTACTAGTAAACTTAAATGTTTTTTAGGATTATTGACCATTTATCTTTATTTTATAATTTACCTATTGATATCCTTGGCTAATTTCTCTTAGAATTTTTTTTCTCACTTCTCAAAATGTAATGAACTCTTATCAAAACATGTGACCTATATTATCCTTTTTAAGTCACTTTTTTTTAATTGTATTTTTTCTTTCCTTTTTTTAATATTTTGTGTTTTTTCTTTCATACAGACTTTTTCATTATTATGTATTTGGATCTATCCATACTTTTCTTGTTTCTTCTTTGTTTTTTTGTTGGTTGGTTGTTTTGCTTTGTAAAGCTTATACAAACCTAAATGGGAAGAACAGTTACCAGTTTTATTTATTTTTAAATTTTTTATTAAAAAAATTTTTTTTTCAATGTTTATTTTTGAGAGACAGAGACAGAGCATGAGAGGGAGACACAGAATCCTAGGCAGACTCCAGGCTCTGAGCTGTCAGCACAGAACCCGATGCGGGGCTCAAACCCACAAACCGGGAGATCATGATCTGAGTCAAAGCAGATGCTTAACCCACTGAGGCACCCAGGTGCCCCAAACAGTTGCCAGTTTCAAAAATTGTTATTTTGATGTTTTTCTGTTTGGTCTTAAATTTCTGTGTGGTTTAAAACTAACCAATATTTTTCTCAAACACTTTTTACTGAATTACTCAATAAAGTTTTTTGCTGGCTTTTGCATATATGCCAGGCCCTCTGCTAAGTAGGAAGTAGGTACCATAGGCCTAAGATAGAGCTTGTGCTTTGAGCATAGAACCAATAAATCCTGTCTTTCCCAAAGCGTCAGAAATGCCATTTTTTCTGTATGTAAATCCTTATATATTTTGGATCTCTTTTGGCCCTCTCTTCCATTTTATTCTGTTACTTTTTACTAGAGTATCAGTCTTAGTTACAGTTGGGGAAATATGTACTAATTAATATGAAAAGTCAAGTAAAAGTCAAACAGAAGCCAAGACTTAATGAAGCAAATCTCACCTAAATTCCCTGTATGATGGAGATAATGTTAATATTATTTTGTTACATATTTCTGAGGGAGCAAAAAAACAAAAGCAAACAACATAAGAAAATATGGATTATGTTTTTGTGTTAAATACGTTTCAATTCTCAATTGCTACGATAACCGTTCTTTATTGAGATAATCAAGTATAATAACGTAGTCATCAAACTGTCATCAGAATATGATAGGACCCCAGATAACAGTATAATAAAAGTACAATAATAGTTTATGAGCAGAAATTCCAGTAATTGGACAATTGTCATTACCTACATATTTTCTGCTTTCATCCTTCATCATTTTTGTACTGTGTTAAGATTGCTGCATGACTAGGCTCTGATGCATTATGCATATGTAGGATTAAATATTTGCCCTCATTAATTAGTAACTATCTTTTTTATTCTAATGCCTTATGTAGCTCTTAGAATTTTTTTTACTGTTCTTAGACTTCTATATATGCATGTTACATAGCGTTCCTGTTTTCAAATATATACTTGCCCTTTAAGAATCAGTTGGATACATAATTTTGTCATCATAATCATATCTGTTGTGAAGGTATTTGTTTCTCTATTATTCTTCCAAGTATTTCAATTTGTTGTCAGATTTCATGTACTGTCATCAGTGACTATATTCTGTTATTATAGTACATTGCAATCATCTTATTTTCAATCAAAGACTATTTACAAAATCTAAAGTCTCATAAAAATGAACTACCATCAGTTACAATTTGAGCTACATAATCTTGGCTAAATAGGCACTCTTTTTGCAGCCACATTTGAATCTGTATCTTAGTGATAGAATTTCTGATGATTAATTCTTTGACTTTCAAAATTTTAATGATTTAAAAGCAAGTGTTTTTTCATGAGCTAACTATTGATTATCATCTGAATACAGATGTAGAAAGCGGCACTTTCTATAATAGCCAAATCACAGAAAGAGCCTAAATGTCCCTCACCTGATGAATGGATCAAGAAGATGTGGCGCATATACACACACACACACACACACACACACACACACACACACACACACACACAATGGAGTACTACATGGCAATGAGAAAGGATGAAATATGGCCATTTGTAGGAAAGTGGATGGACCTTGAGGGTGTCATGCTAAGCGAAATAAGTCAGGCAAAGAAGGACAGATACCATGTTTGCACTCCTAGGTCTAACAGGAGAAACCTAATGGAGGACCATGGTGAGGGGAAGGGGGAAAGAGATTTGGGGAGAGAGAGGGACACAAACAATGAGAGACTATTGAATACTGAAAATGAACTGAGGGCTGAAGGGGGAGGGAGAGGGGGGAAGGGGGATGATGGTCATGAAGTGGGGGACTTGTGGGGAGAAGCACTGGGTGTTATATGGAAACCAATTTGACAGTAAACTATTATTTTAAAAAATGAACTGCAAACTTATGCATGAATGTCATCGTTTACCACTTGGTGGTATGTGAGTGGTCAGCAACTGAATCGTATTTATCTTTCACTTTGTACCATCATGGCATCCTTTATTTGGTGTCTTCAGTGATATGCTAGGAAATGTTCTCTTTTCCTTTATTAAATCTGAAGCTTTTAAAGATTCATTTGTTTGCTATGATTTGCCATTAGCAATTACAACTGACTGTGCCAAAACCAAAGATTCTAGATCACCCAATTAACACACTTCTGCTTAGAAATTGTAGACAAAGTTCCAAAATAATATCAGTTTATCACCGTAATCCTCTGGAGAAGTGAGAATGTGGAACAAAGTTTTGTACTTTGTGGACATTGGGAGGTTCAGAGCCACTAAGTGATCCTCAGTGTAACACTGTTAGAAAACGTCAGATAACATTCTTCAATTCTAGTCTTTGACCATAACTTCAGGAGTCTTTTCAGTATATGCCAAAACAAGACCACAAAATCAAAACCTTTATAGTAGGATATTGATTGATTTAACCTTACTGAGTATTGTCATTTATCAAACATACTAACTTGATTGGAGAATCTTGTGCAAATATATCATAAAAGCACTCGCTGGGTAAATGAAATTGGTTACAAGAAGTACTGAAAATTTGTTGATTTTGTATTGAACACTGGCTTGCCTTATGGTTCTGTTTTACATTGCTTTAGAATTTATAATTCTAACTGGTTACAAGTACAATAACTTTGTTCACATTTGTTGCTTATATTATGCTTTTTAAACTTAAAATGATTACTTTGTCTTTATAAACTTGTGTTGATTATAGGAAATTTTGATGTGTATTAAAGAAGATGAGTTATAGGTAATTTTAGCATCTAGAAATGACAAATATTAGAGATATCTTTTGTCAACCTGTATGTATACATCTATATGTGTACATATGTATATATGCATGAACACAAGTACACATACATGCTTAAATAGAAATATATACAATATATATACAACTTTTTTTTAAGCAAAACTGAGAGTGTACTCTTGTTAGAAAAATAAAATTCAACCAAATAAGTGTGAAGATCTACTTGGTTTTATTAAATGATTCATGAATTGGGCAGTATCCCATCTAGCAAGTCGAAGGGAGCTCCAAGGAGTTGTAGGAAATGAAAGGCTTTGGAGGGAAGGAGGCAGAGCAAGGAAGGTATAAGCAAGAGAAAAGCAAGGACTATTCCAGACAAATAATTTTCCTTTAGATGGTAACACAGAGTCTTGGGCAGATTACCTCATGTTCCTTTGGATAAAAGGAGGGCTCTTATGGTCGACTCAATGGCATTCACCAGAATATTTCTTTTTTTTTTAATAGTTTATTGTCAAATTGGTTTCCAGACAACACCCAGTGCTCTTCCCCACAAAGGCCCCCCTCTATCACCACCACCCTCCTTCCCCATCCCCCTTCCCCTTCAACCCTCAGTTCGTTTTCAGTATTCAATGGTCTCTTATGATTTTTGTCCCTCTCTCTCCCCAACTCTCTTTCCCCCTTCCCCTCTCCATGATCCTCCATTAGGTTTCTCCTGTTAGACCTAGGAGTGCAAACATATGGTATCTGGATGTCCTCTTTGGAGAAGTGTCTGTTTATGTCTTCTGCCCATTTCTTCACTGGGTTATTTGTTTTTTGGGTGTGGAGTTTGGTGAGTTCCTTGTAGATTTTGGATACTAGCCCTTTATCTGATATGTCATTTACAACTATCTTTTCCCATTCTGTCGGTTGCCTATTAGTTTTCTTGATTGTTTCCTTTGCAGTGCAGAAGCTTTTTATCTTGAGCAGGTTCCAAGAGTTCAGTTTTGCTTTCATTTCCCTTGCCTTTCCCATGTCAAGTAGGAAATTGCTGTGGTTGAGGTCAAGGAGGTTGTTTCCTACTTTCTCCTCGAGGATTTTGATGGTGTCCTGTCTCACATTCAGGTCCTTCAGCCATTTTGAGTTTCTTTATGTGTGTGGTGTAAGAAAGTGGTCTAGTTTCATTCTTCTGCATGTTGCTGTCCAGTTGTCCCAGCACCACCTGATAAAGAGGCAGTCTTTTTTCTGGGGTGCCTGGGTGGCTCAGTTGGTTGAGCCTCTGACTTCGGCTCAGGTCAGATCTCATGTTCATGGGTTCGAGCCCTGCGTAAGGCTCTGTGCTGACAGCTAGCTCAGGGCCTGGAGCCTGCTTCTGGTTCTGTGTCTCCTTCTCTCTCTGCCCCTCCCCCTCTCATGCTCTGTCTCTCTTTGTATCAAACATAAATAAAA